>NW_006256909.1:15687729-15688985 GCF_000478725.1 Eutrema salsugineum | reverse complement strand
ATCTCTCTCTCTCTCTCTCTCCATCCCTCCCTCTCTATATTCATAACTTAGATCTCCTTAGGTTTTCCCTTCTTTTTCTTCTCTTTAAATGATAAATTCTACAATATAACTTTAGCCTTATCTCCTCAACTTCTCCTTCTCTCTTTTGTTCTCTTTGTTACCTTCAAGCCTTCGTCATCTCTTTTTTTTCCAATTTTTCATATCAATCACACATTTTTTTGTCACCCAACTATCTTTGCTCGTTTCATCCATTGTTTTCTTTAGGTTCCGTGTTTTCCTCAAGCATTTCAGTTAGGGGTTCAGACCCGTTTTAGTATTGTCGAATTCAATGTATGAGTGTTCAATCTCTGTTGGCTCGTGTCCAAGTAAACCAGTGAACTTTAGAAACACATAACAATCCGAATTGAGTTTTTTTTTATAACATACAAATCTATTCGAGAGTCATCTCATTCTTTAACTCTTCTTCAAAGATACAATATAAGCTGTATCTTTAAAGATTTGAGTTTTAGAGAAGCAATCAAAGAATTTACTGTTTTAGGATAAATTTAATTCAAAAACTAAATTTTTAAAGCAATAGAGTTATACGATACAAGAATTACTTTTTACACATCAATACATCTGAGAAATGCAACGTGTGAGTATGTTCATTCTTCAATTCAAAAGAATTTCAATCATCTATGTTTTTTAGATTCTGGTGTCAGAGAATCATCAATTTATTCGGTACTCCGATGAAGCCTGAAACACTAAAAATGTAGTTCTAGCAAGCTGAAACAAATTTCAAGGATAATGAAAACTACGACCTGAATATTTCTCTAGCAAACATTATTCTTCCTCTGTATTGGTGACTATCCTTCGTTCACCTGGTTTTATCTCTCATCAGGGGTTAAAAAAAATTGATGAGTTCATTAACAAAAAATGAAACTAAGAAGTGGGTCAGCGATTAACTATAATATAATTCAACACCAATTGGATGGTGCCATTTGCAATTGGTTTGCACTCTGTTCTCAATACGATTATTGTATATCAACACAAGAACTTGACATGCGTAAAGATTCTAATCACACCGAATCTAGACTCGATGTCATCTGTCTTTCTTTTGCTCTTTGAAGTTATGAGACATCACATTCCTGACATATCTTTAATTAGTAAACTATGAAACCAAAACCAATCCGAACTGGTTACTCTTTTTTTGCTTAAAGATGCATGTCACACAAGCTACCACGAAATAAACCATAAATTATATTTAGAAATAAAAA
>NW_006256909.1:15401020-15687629 GCF_000478725.1 Eutrema salsugineum | reverse complement strand
ACCTAAACCAAAACATGAATTGTACACACAAAGAAAACTCTTTTCCATGGTTTTGATCATTCTAAAAATATCAAAATAATAAATTAGAGAGTTTACGAATATCAATTATGGAAATTAAAAGTTCTAATAATTTTATGACCAAAAAAAAGTATGAATGAATTATTTATAATTACTTGTTAGATTCATCTGAATATATGATTGCAAAAGTTTGAACCAATCATCTATAGTTGCGGGATGAACTCTAGGTTCAAGGAATACAATAATTGTAAATCTATATTTACGAACAATAACTCAAATATATCCATAGGAAAAACTTAATAAAGAGGAACACAAATATCTAATACGGACGCAATAAATTTTATATAAAATTACAAAGTAAACCAAAGAACACAAATATGATATCTCGATGACCAATCTCATAGAGAGTAAAACAGAGATTAAAAAATAAGATAGCTGTGATGCATAGTAATATAGACACTATAAAAAAGCATTGATATTTGACCCGTTAGCATAGAAGAATCCCGATCAGAACAAAATAACTAAAAGGTTAGCATGGAAGAACAATTAACTAAACAAACGATATAATTTAAACCAGATCAGGATATACAAAAGATGTATTTGTAAAAAAGAGGTGGACGAGTTTTGTAAAAATTGCTAGACCTTAGAATGGTTGTTGTATGTAAAAATATATGTAGGTGATACAGGTGTATATAGTAGGATAGATGCTTTAGGGTTTAGGATTTCGACATCGGTGCTCCATTACCAGAATCAGTGGCTCTAACCGAGAACAAAATCGCTGGCCCATTATCGAATGAAAAAGCCATGTCATAGGTTATTACACGTAGGATTAATGATCGACATATCAAAACAAATTAAAACGACACATAATATTTTTTCATTAATGCCACATAGGAAAATTGTTGTGAAGACGATATCTAAAGTTTTTGACCTCGCAAATAACAATATACATTATTAACACATATTATATAATTTATTAACTAAAAATGATAGTTTGATCTCTAATAAAATATTTATAACTAAATTCTTATTTTTATGGATATACATACATATATATATATTTATATCTATCTGGATTCTAATCCATGTTGATTTATTTATTAACATCATATCACTTTCACATTTTAAAACTACTAATTATTAATCTACATAATAAAACTAGCTCAAAGTCCTATTCGATGATATATATATAAAAGTTATTATCGGTTGTGTGGTATTTATATATGTATTATTATTTAATTACTATTAATTTTATTTATTTATATTTTTTGTTAAAGGATTTTTGTCACCAATTTTAATATAACAAAAAAATTTAAATTTAAATTTAAAAATAATTTAAAAATATTACCCCGCATAATGTGCGTGTTAATTCCTAGTATGTATTAAAGCAAGTAAAGAAACATTAGGTAAGTACCACTATCGAAGAGGATATGACATTTTTTTAACATCTATAATTACATGAAAAGTACAAAAATTATAAATTATAAGCAAATCAATGATGATCATATATAATAGTAGTTTCTGTGTTGGTGTGCAGAAATTTTAGTTACCTGTTCCAACAGATGAAAATTATGGGTTAAGAAGAAGATGATGATCATAGGCCGGGTCGGGTTAATGATTATGGATGAAGAAGAAGAATAAGAACAGAGCGGGTCAGGTTGGGTTTACGGATCAAATTTCAGTTTGGTTGGATTTTTAATTTGGTTTGGTGTCAATCAGATTGGTTTTTATATCAGATTAAGTTGATTAACTATTCAAACCAATAATTATAGATTAATATGTTTCAAAATTTTCAATAAGGGGAACATATGTTATTAACTTTCAAATTAGAAAGATTTAAGACGAAATCGAAAGTTTGGATGAATTTCTTATCTTTTTTTTTTTGTCAAACTTAAACTTCAATAGATCAAGCATCAACGTTCAAGCGAGCTCGAAGAGATTCTTTTGCAATAACATCCGCCTCGGTATTAGATTCTGGGGCATATAAGAAAATAAAAATGCAGAGAAAGATAGCGTCAAGAGACGGATATCTGCTACAATTCCATGAATCTCGGTATAGGTTTCTTGGGACTGAAGAGAATTCACTAGGGACAGACAGTCCGAGAGCACCTGAATCTCTTCATAGTCGTTGTCACGGGCAATGATGAGAGCTTCCCGAATGGCCCAGGTTTCCGCTGCAAGGGGCGTGGCGACATCATGTCGTGCGTTTGAGAAGCTTGAGGATCTCCCTTCCTCGTTAAAGCGGAGAACAATCCCCATCCCACACGATTGCGACCCAGCTTGCCAAGCCGCATCAACGTTGCAGCTGACTTTAGCTGGCGCTATAGGGGGAAGGGAGGCTGAGGGAGCTCGGGGCGTCGGTGTTTTGTGTCCTTGTGCTCCTTGCCAGATTATGGCATCAACGAGGGATTTCTTCAAGACTTCCTGTTCTGAGAATACGGTATCTGAGAAGAGTTTGTGGTTGCGCGCCGTCCATAGATTCCAGTAAATCCATGATGGGAAGGAAGCCGCAGTTAGACCTGCAGGAGGGAGGCTCACCAGGGATGCAGTTCGCGTTAGAAAGTCGAGGATATGCGCTGTGTTGAGATGACTCAGCTCTCGCAGAGGAGCTAAGTCCCAAACCGCTCTTGCAAATTGGCAATCCCGGAAAACATGGATAATTGTTTCCGGTGCGCCACAGATTTTGTAGCCAGTATCCACTTGAATTCCTCTACTAGCAAGTTGAACTTCCACAGGCAGAGCTCCAGCAGCTGCTTTCCCGAGGAAGTGTTTAATCTTGGGCATTGTGCGTTGTTTCCAGATGTTCTTCTGCCAGTCAAAAGTATGGTGTTTCTCTGGAATGTGCTCAGAAGCTGAGATACCATATCCTGATCGAACTGAGTATTTCCCATTCTTCACTGGTAGCCAAACCAGTTTGTCCACCAGCTTAGAAGAGCTGAGAGGGATCAGTCGTATTAAGTGTTGGAGTTCTGGTACAGTCGTTCGAATACGCGCCCAATTCCAGGAGTTATGGTCTTGATTTATAAGATCTGACACCTTAAGGTCTATACTCGCGAGAAGTGGTCCCATGGATCGAAGAGATTCCGAATAACTAAGCCATGGATATTCCCAAACTCTAATTGATTCTCCATTTCCAACTAACTAACCCATGCCTTTCCGAAGCACCTCCCTCCCTGCGATGATGGGAGGAGTAGAATAACAATACTTACCCAGCAAAACCCTAGAAACTAGTGCTTGCGGATGGGATAAAAGCTGTGCGCCAATCTTTCCTAGGAGGGCATCGTTAAAACATTTGATGTCACGGAAACCTAATCCACCAACGTTCACCAGGTTAGTGAGTCGATTCCATGCTACCCAGCTCATTTTCCTTTGGTCCACCTTGTCGTCCCACCAGAATTGCATAAGAACCAACTGGATCTGGTTGCAGAGCGATTTTGGGAGTTAAAAGCAGGACATGGAATATGATGGCATAGCGGAGAGAACAGACTTGAGTAAGACTTGCTTCCCAGCAGCAGAAAGGAAGCGAGAGGCCCAACTGTGAGAGCGTTGTCTGATTCGATCCACTTGATTTGCAAAGATGTCCCTCTTCTTTTGTCCAAAGTTCTCCGGGAGGCCTAAATACTTTCCAGTGCCACCCTCAGGATACGTAAGATCCGTTTGGCCGTATCTTGCAAGTAACGGAGGGTCTTAGCCAAGAACGTGATCGAGGATTTGGAGAGGTTGATGCATTGTCCCGAAGCGGCCTCATACCTTCTGAGGATCGAGGCCAGAATCGAACAGCTGGTAGGATCGGAGCGGCAGAAGAACATAGTATCATCTGCGAAGAGTAAGTGGTTGACTTGTGGGCTGTTCCTGGACACACGAATTCCAATCAGAGATCCATCCTCTTGGCCTTTACGACATAGTCCTAAGAGGACTTCGGTGCAGAGAATGAAGAGGTATGGCGAGAATGGGTCTCCCTGTCAAAGACCTCTAGCTGGGAGCACTCGAACTTGAGGTCCGCCATTGATCAAAAAGGAATACGAAACTGTCGCGAAGCATTCCATGATCCAAGTGATCCATCGAGGGTGAAAACCCAATTGCTCCAAAACTGTCTGAAGGAATCCCCATTTTATCCTATCATATGCCTTGCTCATATCGGTTTTAACGGCCATAAAGCATCTCTTTTTTGTTTCCGATGTTTGGAGGTAGTGCAACGTCTCATGGGTGATGAGAACGTTATCTGATATCGCTCTGTTGGGAACAAAAGCCGATTGAGTTTTAGCAATGATGGATGGGAGGATACATTGGAGGCGTTTGGTCATAATCTTTGCAATGATCTTGTAGTAGACATTACAAAGTGCAAAAAGCGATAATCTGAAACTTTCCTCGGGCCCAAAATCTTCGGGATCAAACGAACGTTAGTTTCGTTTTGTCGGAGCGGGAAGGAACCAGATATGAAAAACTCCTGGATTTCTCTAACAACATCTGGGCCAATGATGGACCAGTATGTGTGAAAGAAGCCAGCAGAGAATCCATCTGGTCCTGGCACTTTACTCGGGTGAATGGCTCTTACAGCTGTGTGGATTTCCTCAGTGTTGGGTATCTGCGTGAGGCGGGCGTTCGTGACTTCATCAATTTGGGGAACCAACACGTTCTGGGCCAGTGGGGGACCTGGATCGCCCTGAGTAGAAAAGATATTCTGAAAATACCCAGAAATGATACGAGCAAAATCATGCTCTTCATGGAAGGCAGATCTCGCATCGTCCTCCAGAACAGTAAACCTGTTACAGGTCCTTCGGTTGCGAGTAACAGCATGGAAATATCAAGTGTTACGATCTCCACTCTGCAGCCATAAAATGCGACTTCACTATTTCCAGAATTGTTTCTCAGCTTTATAGGTCTGTTCAAGAGTCGCTGTGCAGCGTCCAATTACCTCAAGATCAGGAACATCCGCCGAAAGGGCCTTCTCCAGTTCGCCCTGGGTATCGGATATGAGTTTCGCGCTATTCATGTTTTGGTCTTTGACCCATCTGATAATCTCCTGTCGATAGTCAGAGATTTTCGCAAACACCGTAGCTCTATCCGCCTCATTCCATACTCGTCCTATAAGCTCCATAATTTCATCTTTCTTGCGAAGTCGATTGTCAAAACGGAAAATTCCCTTGCATATAACTCTTGAGTCATCGAGGAAAGTGAATAAGGGGCGATGATCTGAACCCTCAAACGGAGGTATTCTCATCTCCCCGAGGGGAAATCATCTATCCATGCATCGTTTGAGACAACTCGGTCCAGTCTCGCTCGAACAAAGTGATCGTATCGCATATCTTGCCAGGACAACGGATTACCGGAGAAATTGACGTCCCATAATCCATTTTGAGATATGAAGCTTCTAAAGTTGATGAACGATCCTTCGTGCCTTCTAGGGCCTCCGCGCTTCTCAAAGTTGTCTAGAATCTCATTAAAGTCTCTTACAAGAAGCCAGGCTGATTCTCTATTTGCGCCCAATTCCGAGATCTGTTTGTCGTCTTTGGCTTATCGGATGACCATAGACAAAGGTAAAATATAATGATTTCGCCTTGAACTTTACTTTGGTTTCTATAAAGTTCGGGGAAGAAGATAAAATCTCCAGATGTGTATCTTTCTTCCAAAAGAGAGCTAGACTACCACTAAGTCCAACCGGAGGAACCGTAAACCTGCTATCGTAACCCATCCACTCAAATACGCTGAAAACAACATTATCTTGATTTTTTTGTCTCAGCGAGAAACATAATGTCCGGAAGAGACTCAATCTCAATTCCTTTATATGTCGAACTGTCAAGTAGTTTCCAATCTCCTGACAGTTCCAACAGGTTCTAATCATTTAGTTGCAAATGGTTTTTGGGCAACCATCAAGCCCTTTCAAGCAGAAGGCACTAAGACCTTAGAAATAGAAGCTACAAGTTCGCCATTGGAGGCATCAATATTAGAAATAGTAGCAGAAACAGTCGCAATCTTGGACGTCTTTATGGAGGGTTGTTTGTTCGTCTCAACGCAGAGCTTCTTCCTTGGAGAGATTTTCTTCGAAACAGTTCGACGCTTTATACGTCCGTTTTGACTAGGACTTCTAGGCGCTAATTTCTTGGAGGCTGAGCGTGCTGAGGTCTTCGTGGCAGGTTTAGTCGAGGCTTTTGATACACACCTTTTGGGAGTAGACTTCTTTGGGATCTCCAGCCTTTGTTTAACAGGAATCGTACATGGACCTTATCTGAAAGTCACTGGTATCTTCTCTCCATTTAGAGGAGGAAGATCTGATATTGTAGCTTCAGATGAGTTCTCAGAGGAATCATGGCGGCGCTGGAATTTGCTTCTGGATTGAGAAACAGTCATGGCTTGGAGTTGTGATTCTTCAACCTGTTCGGGGGAGTCCAAGAGGTCATCTTTCTCCACCCAATCTGGATCCCCAGCGTTATGATTCAGACCAGCAACAGAAGGGAGAGAGTTTTCCTGATAATCTCTTGGATCCTCTATTATATCCAAAGCTGATAGTCGAAGTCTGCTAGAAGATGAGTTGAGGCGATCGTGGCTTTTGGAGGCGGGTGTCATGCGGCAAGAAGATGGAGTATGTTTGTCTCCAGTCTGGTCTAGGAGGAGCTTGCGATGCGAGCTCGGAGGTTCTCGTAAAGGGGATCGAGGACTCCGCTGGGGGCTCGAGTGCGAGGATGTCTTTCCATGTCAAGAGAGACTCCTGCTGTTCATGATTTTTGCAGGTGGAGACTCGCGCCGATAACTCGTATCACTCTGGTTATACCGATGAGAACCAGAGGATTTGTAGCTACAGGGAGCCTCACACTGAGGTGGAGAGTCTCTACGATGAGGGGTGATCCTGCGGCGATCATCGTGAGGTTCAACTCTGGAGTTTGGTGGCACATGATACTTGTCAGTGGAGCGTCGCAGAGGTGAGCGAGAGTATCATCGAGGTGGTGATCGTCGCTGTAGTGAGCGAGAGGATAGTCGCGGAGGTGATCCGGAGAGCCTACGGGGAGGAGAGCGAGAGAGACTTTGGTGATGACCTTGGGCACAGTGACCCTGAGCACGGTAATTAACATTCCAATTAGCAGAGATATTCAATTCAGCACGAGGAGGGAGAGAGGGAGAGATATTCTGACGCGGTGGAGCCTGTTTAGGAAGCTCCAAACGAGTTGAGAAAGGCTTGTTCCTTCTCTCCTCCTTCTTATGGCTATCATCTTCCAGGTGCTGTAGCGTTTGTAGGTTGTTGATATGGGAGATAGTAGGGTCAAAGTCTCGAGATTTGGCGAGCTGCGGGCAGTGTTCTTTCTCATGTCCTAGCAACATACAGAGAAAACAATGTTTCTCCAGCCTAATGCATTCAAACACAACCGATACCTCCACCCTTGATGGGAATTGAATGGCTTTCTTCTTGATTAGGGGTTTCAAAGCGTCAATTTGGACTCTAACCATCGCCTCTTCTATATCATGAGACACATAAATCCCCAATACATTACCTATTGCCTTGAGGTTGTTCTCAGTACAGCAGTGAGCAGGGATGCTGTGTACTCTGATCCAGAAGGGAATCAGTGAGGGGAAGGAGTCGGAAATGACTGGTTCCCATCATTGAAGGACGAACATCCACCGTTTGAAGTGGAAATGCGCTTCGTTGAGAACGGCTTGAAGATATTCCTCTGATCTGAACTTGAACTGAAATTTTTCTGGACCGAGATCCCGTCCCACAAGCTTCTCTTCCATACGCCATACCTGAGGCATGAAACCGATCAGAGCTTTTGGCTTTTGAACACTTGGGTTAAGGACTCTTCCGATCAGCGTGAGTCGGTTTTTTTCGATCAAATCCGGGTTGGCTTCATCCAGGAGGCGGATCGGGGGATCGCGAATCCAGCGGTGCGACGAGGCGATGTCCTTGCCCTTCTCCTCGCGAGAGTATCGTCGAAGCATTAAGGCATGCGGTGCAAGAAAGCAACGGAGGGAATGGAGACAACTACGAAGAAGCGACGAAAAAAAAACTGCAAAGTACAGTAAGGAAAATGCAAAACAAGCGTATGGTGGACGTGAGGGGCACACAGGGTAGTGAGAGACGGTAGCGGAGCGAGGCAGCGGCGAGATCTGGGCTTCACGAGGAGAGATGCAGAATCGCCTTTCCAGGAACCCTAGAGCGCCGTGCAGCTATCTCTAAAAAAAATGACACGGATGAATTTATTACTATATAATAGTTTCAAGGAAAAATATGTGGTTTTCCGAATATATTTTAATGATACTTTTCCTATGTACTCTGTTATTTTCCTTTTCTTATAATCTTCTGATCTTTTGCGAACAAAAATGTGTATCTTTGGCTGAAATCCTTGTCTCCTCCATGGTGATTCTTTCCAGAGCAAGAAGATTAAGAGACGAACTCATACACCGCTAGAAACTATCCGGCCTATCATGTTTTGATGCCCAAAGCACAGCCCATATGTGTGCTCATATGATACATAATATTATTTTAAAAAAGAAGCAAGTCAGTATGGAACCCTTCTTCTCTAGAAGATTAAACGTGAATAAAACCACTACACCACTGCTAACTTTTGGAAATAGATGCCTTTAAATATGTTAATATATTTTGGCGCCCAAAGAAAATACTTTATCAGGTTTTACCTCAGAGCCGGCCCTTAAATATGTCTATGATGCCCTTAAATGCTTTATCCTGCAGAGAGAGAACACTGAAAATCATCGAAGAAACCCCGAATATAATCATAGACCACCACCAATTATCATAGAATTGTAGAATTTCACTTGAGATCTGTGATAATGGTTCATCATCCAACGTGGAGATAATTGACAGTGAATCTTCAATTCCAATTGAATTCCACAGTTATATTATTTGATGATTTGGATTTTTGCAAATATTTAAGTGATTTTAAGAATTTTGGGTGAATTTCCGAAATTTTGTTATGACTTTGTGTTTAAGTGCCCATAAAAATATCAGCTCATATCATTTTCTTTATACTTTTGACTAGATAACTCTTCTAAAACATTATGAAATAATTAAAAACAAAGCATAAGAATATAACTCAAACGCCTTTCTTTACAACTGCTCCAAATTTTGTTAACTGCCTTGTTGAAACATAGTCACCAACCATGCTCGGAATTTATGCATCATTATGTTGCTGAGACAAAGAGCGTTTGCAATTGGTTTGCATCTAATATCAATGGAGAAACTGGAATATGGAAATCGAAAGCAGAAGATTTAGGTCAAATAATTATTTTGATAACTATATGTCAAATTATTTCTCTCATCAGTATGTATAGCTTCAAATATAAAAATGTAATATATTTACAAAGTTTATTGCCTCCTAAACCAGTTGATTCTTGTGCAGGCTCAATGAATCTGAGAAGTAACAGTGAAAAAGAAAGCTTCGTCGCATGGTAGACTCAAACCACCAGTTGGATGATCAAAACCAAACTCTTCTTCTGCTTTCCTCAGCAAAGCTTGGAAAGATGGTTTGTTCAAGTAATAAACCGGAACAAGAAACCTCTTCTTCTTCAGATGTTCTCCAACGTACACAGCCAAGAATCCTTTCGGCGTGGATGATTCAGTAGTAAAAGACCGGCGAATGATTTGCTTGGTGGCAAAAAAACTCCTCAAGAATGCCATTTCTAGTATTAGAAATAAACAACAAAAAAAAAGCTCTGAATAAATGGCTCAAGTTTAGATGTGCTGATCTTGTTTGATGAGAGAAGGTTTGAGTTTGGTTTGTTAGCCAAAGGGAAATGTAGGTCTATCTATATATTGGTGAACTTAAGAAATCTTTCAATAATAAATCTCTAAAAAACTATGTACATCATGAGTAGTGTGTGACCTACAAAGACATGGTTTTGGCAAACAGATTAGTTAAAGCATTTGGATTATAGGAAGCTGTAGTTAACTAATGTTGGGGTGGTGAGAAGTAGTGTGTGCCCTACATGGCTACGTGCATGTGGCCAATGGCTACGTTGGTTCTGTCTTCAGCTATTAATGCCAAGACTGATATGTTTTTGACTTATTGGATGAGTGTACACATTGACCTAAGAACATTAATTAATAACGAGCTATAGAATTTGTTGTAACGCGTATAACACCCCTTAATTTTATCTATGTGATATATTCATTTTTATTTTTGTCAACCACATGCAATATACGCGGATTGAACCCGGATAATAACATATGGACATACTAGTACAGACTTCTAAGTTATATGTCATGGTTTTATGATGACTTTCCTTTTTGAATTAAACGTAGAATTTATTCAAACCAAAATAGTATGGCATTTTTGTTCGAAAATTATAGAAAGTGTTACAAACTTGATCATTTAAAACCTATTGAGTTTGCGATTCCAAAGAAATTTGATGCTGCTTTGTGTGGACTAGTGGTGAACCACAAGGTGAATCCCTCGTCATATGTGTAGTCTCCCATGATGCGAATTAGGCTTAATCTGTTTCAAACATTCTTGTCTTATTGCTTTTGTGATGATTTTCGATATTGCTTTTTAACATGCATGTTTCGAGTAATTAACATGTGAATGTTGAACTTATTAACGTGAATATAGCAAACTTGAACATTAGTCGTGAATATTGCTTTTGTGATGATTTTCGATATTGCTTTTTAACATGCATGTTTCGAGTAATTAACATGTGAATGTTGAACTTATTAACGTGAATATAGCAAACTTAAACATTATTCGTGAATATGGCTTTTGTGATATATGTTATCTAATATTTATCCGAACTGATGAAATCAAGATATCGTAAGATCGGATAAGAAAAAACCCATCCAAACACATTAAGTAACATGGTCGTTTTCGCATACAATACCCAACTCAAAACAATTGTTAAGCCTAGACCGATTCAAAATATCTTAGAACTTAACAAAAAATCCCAAAATATCTACCCAAGAGATATCATTTATGATAGAATTTTTTTTTTTTTGGTTTCACGAATGAGGTCAGGCCAAAGTACGTACGGGTGTTTATTATGGGCATACGTCTTGTCTCAAGACCCTTTTTGAGTCTTGTGGAGAGGTCAAAAGAAGATTAAAAGTGGTTCTTAGGCAAGTAATCTGCATTAATGATGGCCCCAGAAGAGTGAAAGAAAAAGATCACATGGGAGAAAAAACATGGTAGAAGAAGAGTCGTGGAAGTTTGTTTAGTTAGGGAAAGTCAATTTTAGTTCACATTTAATAATTAATATAAATCGACCCAAATCTCATGTCCCATTTTCACTTGTCTGCTTCTTTAATCACATCTACACTACGGAAGATGATCACCAGAACAAAAAAAGAAGTCTTTATTAGGTCTCTTTGTCCGGTCTATTGTTTGGAAAATGGCATAATAAAAAACTTCTCATAAGACAATACCATGTGCCATTTTATCTACAACTCACTAAACTAGTCTTTTAATTTCTTTTTCAGAACATACACTGTTGGGAATCAATCCAAAGTACCACATCGGAAGTTTAGATTAATATGGTACAGTATTTAAGTAATGTCCAATTCTAATTAGTATGAGGCCTTTTGGAAAGGAGCACAAAATCAAATACGTGCGGACTTTGTCAGTTGGGCCCAAAGCGGACAATATCATACTAATTAGAAGAGTTGGACATGGGTTTAAAAAGCCCAATAAATGGTATCAGAGCCTAGGTCAAGGAAAAGTAGACCTGGAGAAGTGAGATTGTACTGAATATTTGGTATGGGAGAGAAACACTCAAGATGACCTTGCGATTAAGAAGTACAAAATGGTACTAAGTATCGTTGTAGGTTGGAGATCAAGAGTTATATGGTCTTTGGCTTGAGGGGGAGATTGTTGGGAATCAATCCAAAGTCCCACATCGGAAGTTTAGACTAATATGGTCTAGTATATAAGTAATGTCCAACTCTAACTAGTATGAGGCCTTTTGGGAAAGAGTCCAAAATCAAATACGTGTGGACTTTGTCAGTTTGGCCCAAAGCGGACAATATCATACTAATTAGAAGAGTTGGACATGGGTTTAAAAAGCCCAATAAAACATGTTGAGTAAGCATCGACATCAAGGCCAAAGCCCATATTCCTTAACAATTCGGTTAAGTTAATTAGATAGGGTTTTGGAATATTTCCTTATTAGATTAGGAGTTATCTAGTTCTAATAGAAAAAAGAAAAGGTGTTTAGGAAAGTTTTCCTAACACTATATATATGTAAGTCATTGATGAAGTTGCATCAATGAGAGATACATACTTTGGTGTTTAGTTTTGAGAGATTTTTTAAACATAATAAAGAGAGTTATTCTTTATAAACAGAGTTTGTTCTTGATTTTAAACACTTGAATTGGTATCAGAGCTTAGGGTGAAGCATTGAGACCTGCGATATATCCAAGCATGGGAGATATCGTTGCAAACCCTAACCCTAACGCGAAGGAGAGCGTTCCTTCTGCGATCCAATGCCCTATGCTAACAGCGACAAATTACACGGTGTGGACTATGAGGATGAGAGTTCTACTGCGAATCCATAAGGTGTGGGAGACGATCGAACCTGGTTCGACCGATTCCAACAAGAATGATATCGCAACAGGGCTTCTCTTTCAATCTATCCCGGAAGTTCTTATTTTGCAAGTCGGCGAACAAGGATCTCCTAAAGGGATATGGGATGCGATCAAATCACGAAACCTAGGAGCTGATCGTGTCAAGGAAGCAAGGCTTCAAACCCTAATGTCCGAGTTCGAGAGGATCAAGATGAACGAGTTGGACAAGATAGATGACTTCGCAGGGAAGTTATCTGAGCTAGCCTCAAAATCGGCTTCTCTAGGGAAAACCATCGATGAATCAAAACTTGTGACGAAGTTTCTCAACAGTTTGCCAAGAAGCAAGTTTATTCACATCATCGCCTCTCTCGAGCAGGTGTTGGATCTAAAGACGACGAGTTACGAAGATATAGTAGAAGGCTTAAGGCGTATGAAGAAAGGATTCACGATGAAGAGAATCAAGGTGATACGCAAGGGAAGCTGCTATACGCAAACTCAGAGCAAAGTAGTTCCAGTTCGAGAGGGAGAGGACGTGGTAGAGGAGGCAGAGGAAACAGAGGACGAGGCAGAGGAGGGTCTAGCTCACAAGATCGATCAACAAATCAGAACCAAACAAAAGACAAGAAGGATCGGTCCAAGGTGATTTGTTATCGATGTGATAAAGCTGGACACTTTGCATCTTCCTGTCCTGAACGACCACAAAGACACAGGAGGCCAATAAAGTGGAGACAGAATAAGCTGATGAAGCGCTTTATATGCATGAGCTGGTGTTTTTGAATGAGGAGAATCTAATACCAAAGAACTATGAAAACAAAGGAGGTGAAGAAGGACTTTGGTATCTAGATAATGGAGCAAGTAATCACATGACAGGCAACAAGGCATTCTTCTCTGAGCTCAACGAAAACATAAGGGGCAAAGTGAAGTTTGGAGATGGCTCTTGCGTGGGAATAGCTGGAAAAGGATCGATTCTGTTTCAAAGCAAACGGATGAGCAGAAACTCGTATCAGATATCTATTATATACCCGAACTGAAGAGCAACATTCTGAGTCTGGGGCAAGCTACTGAAGGCGGATGTGATGTCAGAATGAGGCAGGATTACTTGACTCTCCATGATCCAAGTGTAAGACTCTTGGTGAAGGTCATACGGTCGCCCAACAGACTTTACAAAGTCAACCTGAAGATTGGAAAGCCGATATGTCTAAACACAAGGATAGAGGATGAGACTTGGAGATGGCATGCAAGGTTGGGACATATAAGCTTTAAGACCATGAAAGCTATGTCACAACAGGAGATGGTCTATGATCTACCAGAGATTCGAGATGAAAAGGGATTGTGTGAGTCATGTTTAGTCGGAAAACAGACTCGACAAGGTTTCCCTAAGGCAACAATGTTCAGAGCTTCAAGACCATTGGAACTTCTACATGCAGATCTGTGTGGTCCGATTTCGCCACCAACCATCGCAGGTAACAAATACATATTTGTTATCATAGATGACTTTACAAGATACATGTGGTCGATCTTGTTAAAGGAGAAGAGTGAGGCATATGGGAGGTTCAAAGTGTTCAAGGAGCTAGTTGAAAAGGAGCTTGGAAGAGCAGTATTGACTCTTAGAACAGACAGAGGAGGAGAGTTTACCTCAAGGGAGTTCTATGAGTTCTGCGAATCAAAGGGGATCAAGAGGCATCTCACAGCTCCCTACACACAACAACAAAACGGTGTTGTAGAGAGGAGAAACCGAACCCTAATGGAGATGACTAGGAGCAGTCTTAAGTCTATGAAGGTACCTAACTACTTGTGGGGAGAAGCACTTCGACACACCACATATGTAATCAACAGAGTACCTACAAGAGCTCTTAAGAACATGACTCCTTATGAATGCTTGCGAGAGAAGAAACCAAGTTTAGGGCATCTACGAGTATTTGGGTGTCTTGCATACTCAAAGGTGGAAGCTGCAAATCTTAATAAGTTGGATGATAGGTCACAGATGCTCGTACACCTTGGGATTGAGCCAGGATCCAAGGCGTACAGACTCTATAATCCAGAGACAAGGAGAATTGTAGTGAGCCGAGATGTGGTTTTCGATGAAAAGGCAAGCTGGAACTGGAACAAGCCAAGAGATGGATCAGGAAGGGATCCAGGGATGTTTCAGATGAGATGGGGTGAAGTTATTGATGCAGGAGAAGGACCTGCAGTAATAATTTATGATGCTGAAGGTGAAGGAATCGAAGAGCGTCGAGCGACACCAACAGCAGTGTCGAGCGACACTAATGAACAAGAGCGTCGAGCGACACCATCAGCGGTGTCGAGCGACACCAACGAACCTGAAGCAGATCATAATGCAGAAGAAGATTCACCTAACGAAGCTGATACAGAGCAGCCGCTTCGAAGATTATCTCGTCCGATACGCAAGCCAGGGTATCTGGATGACTTTGTCTTGCAAGCAGCGATTGAGTGTGAAAGACTGCTACTCTCAATAGATCATGAGCCAAGGAACTTTAAGGATGCGAAAGGTTCATTAAAGTGGAGGCAAGCATGTAGAGAGGGGATAGAGTCTATCAACAAAAACAAGACATGGTTTTTAATTGATAAACCAAGGGAGGCTAAGATCATTGGTCTCTAGTGGGTTTTCAAGATCAAGAAGAATGCAGACGGTACTATCAACAAGTACAAGGCGAGACTTGTGGCTAAAGGATATGTACAAGAATCAGGCATCGATTTTGATGAGGTATTTGCACCTGTTGCAAGATTAGAAACCATAAGACTGTTGATAGCATTGGCAGCATCACATGGATGGGAGATTCATCACTTAGACGTGAAGACAGCATTCTTAGATGGAGAATTAAAAGAAGACGTCTATGTTGAACAGCCTGAAGGATTTGAGATAAAAGGACAAGAACAGAAGGTATACAAGCTTTCAAAAGCTTTATACGGCCTAAGGCAAGCTCCTAGAGCTTGGAACACGAAATTAGATCAAATCCTGAAAGGAATGAAGTTTATAAGATGCTCCAAGGAAAGCTCAGTGTATCGCAGAGAAGAGGGAGGATCATTATTGATTGTTGCTATATATGTGGATGATTGGTTCGTCACAGGCAACACTCTGAAGGTCATAAGTGAGTTCAAGACAGGAATGGCAACTAAGTTCGAGATGTCAGACCTTAGAAAGCTGACTTATTACCATGGCATCGAGGTTCATCAAGAAAAGGATGGAATCGAAATCAAGCAAGAAGGCTATGCACGAAGGATCTTAGCAGAGGCGGGCTTAGAGACCTGCAATCCGACCTTAATACCCATGGAATTCGGATTAAAGGTTTCAAAGGCTCAAGAAGAAGAAGAGATCGATCCTACGTGTTATAGAAGGAATGTAGGGTGCTTAAGGTATCTGTTACACACGCGACCAGACTTGGCTTTTTCTGTTGGAGTTGCTAGCAGGTATATGCAGAGTCCTTGCAAGTCGCATGGCAACATCATGAAACACATTCTACGGTATCTTAAAGGGACAGTCACGTTTGGCTTGAAGTTCTGTCATGGAGGAACAAAGAAGATCATTGGTTTTAGTGACAGCAGTCACAATGTTGATCCGGACGATGGAAGAAGCACCACCGAACATATTTTCTACTTTGGTTCCTCACTAATCAATTGGTGTTCGCAGAAGCAGGACACAGTGGCTCTGTCTTCGTGTGAAGCTGAGTTCATGGCAGCAACAGAGACGGCTAAACAAGCTATTTGGCTTCAAGAACTTTTGAGCGAGAACAAAGGGTGGAAGACTGAGCATATTGTCATCAAGGTTGACAACAAGTCAGCAATGGCACTCACCAAGAACCCAGTATTTCATGGTAAGAGCAAGCATATTCATAAACGCTACCATTTTATACGAGAGTGCATTGAGAAGGAGTTAGTCGATGTGGAGCATGTGCCGGGAGTTGAGCAGAAGGCCGACATTCTTACCAAGGCCCTGGCGAATATCAAGTTCAACGAAATGAGAAGCTTAATAGGAGTCCAAGACATGTCCAAGATCAAGTCGAAGCTTAAGAGGGAGAATGTTGAGTAAGCATCGACATCAAGGCCAAAGCCCATATTGCTTAACAAGTCGGTTAAGTTAATTAGATAGGGTTTTGGAATATTTCCTTATTAGATTATGAGTTACAGTATCTAGTTCTAATAGAAGGAAAAGGTGTTTAGGAAAGTTGTCCTAACACTACAAGAAAGATCGGGTTTTACGTCGGCAGATATCGACGTAAAATCGACGTAAAAGAGCATTTACGTCGAATTAACGACGAAAAAACAATCGTCGTAAAACAGAAATCGTCGTAAAATTACCAACCCAGGAAAATCGTCGTAATATTGTCGGAAACTATTCGTCGTAAACGCGACGTAAATTTTCCAACGAAAGTACAATGAAATAAGTCCATCATAAGAACGACGTAAAATCGATGTAAAATTACATCAATTTAACAACGATTAGGAGACGAATAATTTCAATTAAGGGAAACTAATTTTTTAATTGTCGATGTTAATTCGTCGTAAAGTTTCGACGTAAATCCGACGTAAACATATTAGACGTAAATCCGTCGTTAAATATTCGACGTTAGATCGACGTAAATTTACGACGAATTTACGTCGATTTATAAATTAATTATTTAATTCGATTTTAATTTAATTAATGAATTTTTAAAATAATCAAAAAATTAAAAATAGAAAAAAAACAATTTAAATTGAAATTTAAATTCGAAAATAATTTATAAATAAAAGAAAAAATTTAATACAAATTGTTTTTTACAAAAAAATCTAATCTACAATGTGATTTCGTAATCGTCGAGGTTGAGATCGACGTCACGAGGAGGCTCTCCGTCTTGGCCGCTTGTCGCTGCTGGACCGTCGTTTCCCGTCTGCACTACCGGAGCCGAAGACTGACCCTGCGTCTGCTGGTCCGATGGTCCAGGCCATAATGAATATTGCCTACCAGACATACCAAATGGACTAAACCCGTCAGTGCAAAGACCAAGATAAACATTTCGCTTAGACCTAGCAAAGTCTGGATGTACGGTGTTAAAATGTTTCCAAGGTTTCCCGTCAGACGGGTGAGTCATTTTGCCATCTGTTTGTGAATGTTCCGCATGCCATCTCATCGACGGAGCTGTCCGTTCAGATTGATATAGTCTTTTTAACCTATCAGTGATAGGAAGATACCACATTCGTTGGTAAGGAATCTTCTTACGCTCAGCAATTTGCGGTCTATATCTTGGCTTTTGGCAGAAACGACATTCTTCAAGCTTCTCATCATCTCTCCAAAAAAGCATACAATTATCAACACAAACATCAATCATCTCAGAAGGCAATCCAAGACTAAAAACCAGCTTCTGAATTTCATAATACGTTTCAGCAGCCAAATTATCATCTGGCAAATACTCTTTAATAAGATCTGCCCAATCGTTCATGCAAACTTCAGATAGATTGTGATCAGTTTTTATTGTCATCATCCGAGCTGCCAATGATAATTTTGATAAACCTTCCCTACATCCCTCGTACAGAGGCTGTTTTGCTGCGTTTAACATATCATAAAAGCGTTTCGCATCTGCATTGGGCTCCTCAACAGTATCAGCATGTGTTTCATGAAATGCATCAATAACCATTTCATGCATCCTATCATGATCTTCACCCTGAACTTGACTACTTTGATAATCATTGGACGCTTCAAAATCCACATGTTCTTGATGATTACTACTACTCCGTGCAGCCATCTGACCACTACTTTGACCATATCCCTCTCCATGCTGATACCAAATAAAGTATTGGGGCATGAACCCTCTATTCAATAAATGCTGCCAGACAGTGTCAATAGGAATATGTTTCCTATTTTTGCATTTCACACAAGGACAATACATTTTGCCGCTTTCAATTACAGTTTGCATAAGACCGGCTTGGTACATGAATATTTTCAATCCGTTTTTGAAGTCTTCAGTCAACGACCCATCACCATTTTTGGGCGTATACATCCACTTTCGTAGATCGTATATAGACATTTCAAAAACAAATATTTGACTTTTTGTTTTTGAAATTTGATATAAATTTCAACTACTAAAAATTTTACTTAAACATTCAAAGACTCAAAAAATTTGTGTCTTTATATGTTTTTTTGGGTTGATGGAATAATGAGAGAAGAAAGGGTATATATAGAATTTTTTGTTTGGTTACCAACATATTACCATTGCATATTTACATCAAATTTACGTCGAAATAAAATTTACATCACATTTACATTGATTTTACGTCAATTACAAGATAAAGGACAATTAGTCGTATTATCGATGTAAATATTACGACAATATTACGACGAAATAAAATTCGTTCTTCATTCGTCGTAATATCGTCGTAACATTACGACGATTTTACGAGGGTTATTTTTTACATTCGACGACGAAATTTTTGATCGTCGTAAATACGACGTTATGTCGTCGTAAATTTACGACGTAATGTCGTCGTAAATTTACGACGACTAAAAATCGTCGTAAATAATTCGACGGAAAAGCCCCTCATTCTTGTAGTGTAACACTATATATATGTAAGTCATTGATGAAGTTGCATCAATGAGAAATACATATTTTGGTGTTTAGTTTTGAGAGATTTTCTAAACATAATAAAGAGAGTTATTCTTTATAAACAGAGTTTGTTCTTGATTTTAAACACTTGATACACGTTTCGTTTTTTTTGGTAAACTGTTCGTCTCATCAAATCTCTTTTGAGATTCCTAACGGTTAAATTGCAATATAAATCGATGAAAGCTAGAGAGAAATATATATATGGTTCCCCATATCGTTCTAGTTTCAAGATCTGCCAAGGAAGTCATTCAGGAACCGGCTTTTGGTTACTCGGTTCAACCATTGATTAACCAAAGTATTTCTTTGGCAGATCATGAAACCGAACCCGGTTCAACCACCATATATCATGGCTACCCAAACTGGGGAAGGTCCCAATTCAAGCACCAAAAAGGCAAAGACGAGGGGGACTATATACCAACATGCTTTGCTCATAGCTTGGAGGAAATTAGAGTCTAGGCTCGAAGCTTTTTGGTTAAAAAAGAAAAGCCATTTGGATCGACTTACAAAAGTTTATGTGTTCTTGATTAGTCTTTAGCCAACACAAAATGAGAGTAAGACAAAAAGTTATAATTCTTAATTCTGTGTTTGAAAAATTCCTATATATCTCATATGGGAAACCACAAAAAAAAAAAAGAACATTAAGCAATCAATCAAATATTGTCCCTAACAAATCATTCACTAAACCTTCCCCTCCCAAAAAACAGAGTATGCCTTTAAAACCCATTTGCTATTTTTATCACCTCCCTCTCAAAAAAGCTCTCTTTGCGGCTTTAGTTGTTCGCGTTGCCTCGTTCTAAGCCGTCAGATGATCTACCATCTGAGCCGTGGGATTATAAAAAGGGCTAGAGGTTGGAATTGGAACTGCGAGTGGAACCTGAGTTGATGAAAACAGGAGTGTCTCTAGGCGTGTGAGATGTGGCACCACGCGAGCTACCACTGTTTCCCATGTCTTTTGTCTTATGGAGAAGAAAAGTTCCTGATAAAATTGTCACAAAGCCACATAGCTCGGTCGCAATTTGCAATCCACTTTGAGAAGCCCAATCCTGTACCATAACCAAATGATGATGATGATGATGTGCTTATGAACAAATGGTGAATCCCTTTAGTTTATGTTCAGTTCTTGAAAACCGCATTTTACCTTGAACATGATCATGCTAGCTAAGATGGTGAAAGTTGTAAACATAACGTAGTACACTGGAGATATAACCGCAGTGTTGAAATTATCCAGAGCCTGCACATATGAATACAAAGATGAAACAAACTATGGAGGTTTTGTTACTGGTAAAAACTTAATATCAAGATCTTGTTGTAATCACCTTGTTCAAGTAGTTGATTTGCAAAATGCAACATATGGTCACTACTATAATGAAAATCCATGCGTGGAAGTACTTGAACTGGTTCATCCCGGAAAAAGTCAGCTTTATGGCGATGGCCACAGCTTTAACACTCATAACCTAACACGCAAAAGAGACCAAGACACTCATTTAGAAGCGAGAGGAGATATAGTAGTAAGAGATGGGCTCAAGAAAAATGATGGAAAACGTACAGTAAGAGAACCCATTAAGGAGCAAATCCCAACATATACTATCATATGCGTCTTCCCATAACGCGGCTCGTAGTAGAAGATCAATGCAAGCACCACAACCAATACCACACCAGAATATGCAAGGAAACCTGGTTACAAATATTGAAGCAATAGATCATGTTTCAGTCCAATTATAGAGAAGCAAAAGGACCTTAATAGCTAAATATATACCTGGTTCAGTAGCTAGGTGCCATACTTGTTTGACCGATTCAATATTTTGCTCGTGAGGAGCATGTAGAACAATCGTTGTAGATCCAACAACACAGAGGACGCAGCCAAGTATACCGAACATATGCAACTTCTCTTCCAAAATAAAATGTGCAAGCACTGCGCTGCATAACACGGTTTTTGTTTTCAGGAAACTTAGGTTTGTTTCACGCAGTTACAGAGGGAAGAAAGATAGGCATAGTGGATACAGATACCTGAAAATAATACTTAGAGCTCCCAAAGGTGTCACTAGAATAGCCGGTGCAAATGCATAAGCTGCAAAATTTGCTATCTCCCCAACAATCACTGTATAAAATTGGGAACACAGTCCCTATCAATTATCAAAACCAATCTCCATCTCTGTCTTACAATTCAACAGAATCTGCTTTTTAACTTGTTTATATATTCTTATTCCCAAAGAAACAGCTTAACAGTCGATTTTGGAGAAGGTTTCAGATCAATCTAATGATGTTTACTCGTCCAAGCTATCATATTACTGTCATACAGAATCATGATGGCCCAAACTAAAACCATGATATTTGGAAACCATAGGTCTTCCATTAACCATTCGACAAAGAGCTAAAAATAGTATCTTGGAAACCATAAGTCTTCCATGAACCATTCATGGTGATAAGATGCAAAACATGCCGAAGCAAACAAGAACTCATATTTTATCAATCAGTTATGTGCTTTCTGATTGAAAAACTACCAATTAAACATGTAAACATCTTTAGCGAGCTAGAAAACAGGTTTAAACTTTTGCAGCATAGTTTCACAAGCTTACTTGTTATCATCCCAGCCCACCACCAAGGTTCATATAAGTATCCATACCCTCCTTCACCTAATCACAGCAAAGAAACAATAAAGAAAGCAAAATTTAGTTAAAACAAGAAGAGTGATTTTTGAAGAGCAAGACTATTAAGTAACAGCTCAAACCTGCTCGAGCTCCGCTTACACCAGCCTTCTTGAGACCTTTTTTCTTGATGATGAAGCTAGAACCAATGAATATACTAGAAGACACAGCTAAAATGACTCCATGTATATTATCAGTTGACATCTCCTCCATCTTGTATGATATTTTATAGTTTGCTTATATACAATTAAGATGATTCAAAGTTGTTTAACAATGAAAAAATCCAGGATAGTTTTTGGCTGAAGATAGCTTACTGCATCTACAAACAAAAAACAAACATAAAACAAATAAGAATCAGAGTAAATCCACTACAGTAAACAGTGTTTAATAATTATAAATCATGGTTAATTTAGCAATTTCCCACACCAGTCGTGTGATTCTGAAAAAGAAAATCTGGGTTTTTGTGTAGCAGAAAAATCGATAACCAGACAAATGGCGCAAGTAGAATAACACACACAGACAAAACAAAACTCAGATATGAAAGAAAGGAAAAAGACAATTTTTTACAAAAAATCAAAAGATGTCTCAAGAAACATAAAATCTAGGATCTTACAATTGTTCACGAATTGTTTATGATTTTGCCCAAAAAATTAAGACCCAGAAACTCGCTTTTTATACGTTACCTTGCCCACATTAAACTATTACGCACGCGTCGGATTTAATAAAATATTCGTAGTAATAAGAAATTAAGAACACGCAGACAAAGAGTTAATCAAAAATCCTCTAATATGACACGAATCATCAACATACGCGATATCAATCATTACAAACAACAAATTTTGTGGGGGAAATTGAATTCGATAAAGCAAAAAGCAAGAAGTAAAAAACATTATATAAAGGTAATGCTGAAATAAAATATCTGGAGCTAGAAGTAGCAATAGAATATTCGAATCGTATCTAACCTTTTTCATTGGTTCTAATTTCGTACACCAAAACAAAAATCAACAATGTGGAAGAAGACGAATACGACTCTGAGACGTAATAATGATTTTGTGCTATTGAAAGGTAATGAAAAATTAGGGTTCTTTTGTTTTGGTTGCTGGAGAACTGAATCTGAAAAAAATAAAACGAAAGCAAAAGGAAGAGACAGAGAGAGAGACGAGACGAGAGATAGTAAACTTTGAGAAAGTAATATTGGAAACTTTGAGAAATGTAACGAAAATATTGGAAACTTTGAAACAAACCACACTAGAGAGAGTTACAGATATACAACATTTTAAATTTAGGCCCCGTTTCGGTTCAACATTTTTCTGTTTTTTTTTTTTTGTGTTGAAAGGTTTCATATAGTTTAATAATTAAACCGAAATTACAGACTAAACCGGGGTCCCAAAAATGGGTCCGGTTAGGTAATTTGAACCGCACATTTGCTACCTTCGGAGAATCACCTCCGTCGTCCAAACGCCGTTTAACCGTAGAGTAGTGGACGAGCTGAGAAAAGTTCCGGTTCAACTTTATTTGTTCGGTTTGTAATTTTGTTCCGGTTCGAATTTTGTAAACCACAACAGTTCCCAAATTTTGGTTTGAAATATAATTAATTAAGAACTTTTTTTTCAGAAAATTCGATTTTATGGTCTCTCTGGATTCTCAACTTAATATTAAAAAATAAAAAATATTACTTTCTTAAATACCACATCAAACCTGAATCTGAAAATATATACCACAAGATTTTGCAGTCGTAAAAAGAAACATTGATATGATTTCAAACATACGTTGATAAGTTATTACAAAAGTTTTATTGCAAGGGGACAATTCTTCTTCGGAATGATAAGCTTAACTAGAAAAGTGAAAGATCCTCATGAACCAGTCATGTTTATATGAAGCTAGAATATGGCCGATGGTGAGTCCACACACTACACCAGGTACATACCCTATTGCAGCTGCAATCCAGCTAAATACTTGATCTTCATCTTCCTCATACTCTGTTGCTTCTTCTTCTTTTTTTCCGCCGCATGTTTTCTGGAGAGGAGCACCGCATAGCCCAGGATTCTCCGCGAATGAAGAAATGTTCTGGCTTTGAATCTGAGTGCCTTGTGGTATTGGACCTTCAATATTGTTGTAAGAGAAGTTCATCCACGCAAGAAACGTGAGTTTCCCGAGCTCTGGTGGGATTTCGCCGGACAATCCGTTTTTAGATAGATCTAGTGATTGGAGATTGGTCAAGTTCGCTAGATATGGTGAAATATGGCCAGTGAAAGCGTTGTTTGACATGTTGAGCACAATCAGCTCCTTGAGAAAACAGATGGATTCAGGAATATCACCTTGGAATCTGTTTTCGGAGACATCAATGGTTTTGTAGATTGTGAAACCACTCCCAACCAGCTCCATATTCAATCCTTTGTTCGTTAGACCAACTGAGTTATGATAGTATCCTGAGCCACGACCCGCAAACCTAATTGGTGTATTGTCTACAAAGTCTACCACCGATGACATTGCACTCCAACCCGCAAAGTAATCCGTTGGCAAGACTCCAGTGAAGTAGTTTCTTGAAATGTCAAAGATTCGCAGCTTCGGGAAACTCAAAGAATCTCCAAGAGAAGTTATTGGGCCATAGAATTCGTTGGAACGAAGGACAAGAATCTGTAGATTAGGCAACGAACTCAACCAGAATGGAAATTTGTCACTGATTCTGTTGTCTTCCACGTTCAGAAACTCTAGTTGAGAGCAGTTGATCAGAGATTTGGGGAGTTCTCCTGATAACTTGTTGTGACCAACATCAAATGATCTCAAGTGATCACTGATAGATTCTTCTGGAAAAACACCAGAGAGGCTATTATTCTGGAGATGCAAGATGGAAAGAGTGGTATTGAAATTATTGAAACAACGAGGAATAGACCCGCTGAAGTTGTTGTTGGATAAAACAAGTGTATCCAGAGCAAGAAATTCACATAATCTCCTAGGAATCTCTCCTGAGAACCCATTATCAGAGCCTGAAAAGAACATCAAAGAGTTCGGTAACAAAGGAAAATCCTCGAATGCGTTTGAACTTATATCAAGCATTGTTTTTGCACTGCTTTGAATAACATCCGCTGACCCTTCGAAACCACTGAATGAATTCTGAGAAATGTTGAGATACCGCAAGAATGGCAGCCTCCATAACCACTCTGGTACTTGACCTTCAATTTGGTTGGCAGAAATGTCTAAATAAGACAAATTGGTTTTGGTTTTCAAAAATTTGGGAAACTCAACAATATTGCAAGATGATAAAGCCAAGGTTTCTATGGGCAAGGGAAGGTTGAGAGTTGAATTGATCTTCACTTTAATCCCTGAAAGATCCAAGCTTGAAAGTGACATGAGATGTGAGAAAAGACTCAAGTCAACCATGCTTCTCGTATTCAGATAGGACAGGTCAAGTAACCTAAGTGACTTGAGATGCGAGAAGATGCTGAAATCGACCATGCCCCTCCTTGTGTTCCAAAAAGAGAGGTCAAGAAACCAGAGTCCCACTAGTTTTGATATAAATCCTGGGATTGGCCCATTAAAATTGTTTTCTCCAAGAGATAAAGATCCAAGTCCAGATGATGAAGAGATATTCTCTATCTCAAGAATACTGCTAAAAGCATTTCTTTCCAGGTGAAGGCGGACCAACGAAGGAATCATGAAGAGAGACGATGGAACAGACCCCGAAAATGAATTTCCAGCTATATTAAAATATTCAAGTTTGGAGAGGCTACTTATGTTAGATGGGAGCATACCTTCAAAATTAGAACGAAGGTCGATCCAAATGAGCTCACTCAAATTGAGTAGCACATAAGGAAATTTCCCACTAAGCTTGGTAACAAGAAGCAGCTCCTTTAGTCGGTTTAGATTCCCCAACGAATCAGGCATTTCACCAGTGAAACCACTAGAAAGATCAAGATTAGTGAGATGAGAAAGGTTTCCAATTGAAGAAGGTATCTTTCCAAAGAATTTGCAACCACCAAGACTCAAATCCGTTAGATATTTGAGTTCGCCGATAGAATCTGGTAGAACACCCGAAAGATTGTTGTTGCCAAGCTCCAGGCTCTGAAGATGTCGTAGTCTAAACAGGCTACTGTTAGATCTCAAAGGGCCATTGAGATTACAGTTCATGAGGTCTAGCTCAATGACCTTGCCCGTCTTAGGATCACAAGAGACACCATCCCACGAACAGCAATCTGTGTTGTTCCTCCACCTCTTTGTCTTCTCATCACCGGTTATCCCACTAAAAGGGGACTGTTGGACATAGAACTCGCTCTTGAACTCCCAAAGAGCATCCCTCTGGTCTGGACGACACAAGTGCTTAGCAGGAGAAGCAAAAACAAGTATAAGTTAGAAAGGGAGAAGATTAAACACAAGCTCCATGTTATCATCTTCCTTTCACTACAAGAATGTATCATATTTTTGTTTTTTCTAATTTTTTTTTTTTTGGGTGCAAAACGAGTGATGCTTGTGACTCTAGATCATTGGATTGTCTTTGATATATATGGAGGAAATGAAAGCTTGACTTAACAAGTCTCCTGTCCCGTAGCAAGATGAGATTTTCCACAAAGATATTTAAGTTTCCATAAACGAAGGCTCCACAAAGTCAAGTCTCCTCTTGGAAAAAAACTAACCTTGAGAAATGCAATTAATTCCAGCCGTGTAGTGGTCAATCGCTGAAACGCTCAAGATTCCTTTGTATTCAAACCGCAAGCCGTGTGGTGGACGTTAAACGCACAGACGCTATGCAGACGATACCTTTGATTTTTCAAAGCCGCAAAGGCAATTTTTCAGGTTAACCGTTCTAACATAATATATCAACCAGTTTATATCCCATCGAAATCCTAAACAAACAACCCAAAAATTACACATTTTTATTTCTCTCCTTTTTTTTTCCACAAACAAATAGCACCTAATTAATCTCATGAGCTCTCATCAATGTAACAAGTGCCAAAAAAAAAACCAGAACTAAATCTCGTGTACCAAAAAAATTTCGAACTAAAATATAATGTTAATCTTTGCCTAAAATCAGTAACTATAGATGTTTTAACTTTTGAATCAGTGTTGTTGGTTTGACTACCGGATTTGCATTCAATATTAAATTTGGTTTCAGTTTAATAGATTGGGTAGAAAATTTGAATTCATCCGTTTTTCAGGTAGAATTTAGCACCGTATTGTAGTTTTAATATTTTCTGCACAGTATTTAATTCAGATTTTTTTTGACCATTTTCCTACCACTAGCATCTATGTTGAAATAATCACAATAACTGATATATAAACTCATTAAACAGTTTTGGATTACAGACACTTTATTATTCACATTCTTATATTTTATATATAAAAGACAATCAACTTTCTTCGTATGTTTGACACATCAGCATTGGAGAAGTTAACACCTGTCAACTAAATTTTAAATAATAAATTTTAATATTAAATTTTAAAACATTTAAAGAATATGAAAAGTTTGTATTTACTAACATTTATATAAACACTTAAAGAATATGAAAAGATTGTATTAACTAACATTTATATTAATGTTAAACAAAAATTTATGTTATAACTAATTAAAAATATTGATAGATATATATATAATTTTTATATAACTGTTGATTATTTAATAATATTCAAAATGTTAAAATTAATTTTTAAGATTATTTATAATAAAATACTAACAAGTAACAAATAAAATGATGATTATATTAATTTTAATTGACTATTAATTAATATTTGTGTAAATGTCAAACAAAAATTTATGATATAACTAATTAAAAATATTGAATGATATGTATTAATTTTAATATAATTTTAAATTATTAAATAATATTCAATATATATTTTAAATTAATATTTTAAAAAATTTTAGAAATATAACAAAAAAAGTCGAAAAAATTAAAAAGAAAAATTTGTACGTTACATGCGGGTATTCACCTAGTTATATATAAAATTTGGCCAACTTTCTCCATCTGCTTGCCACATCAGTACTGGAGAAAGCGCCTCCTTTCCATTTAAAATCTTAATGAAATAAACAATTAATCATATTTAAAGGAAAAGCATTAAAGAACATTAATAAATATTAATTTGTATAGCAAATGTATTTAAATAAATAAATTCAAATTTATTTTAAATATATCAAAACTTATAAATATTATATAATATAAGACTTTTTGAAATACATCATTCAATTTCTTCTTTCTAAGTGATTTAAACTATATTTTCAAACTAAAAGTATAATTAAATTTTTATGGAAGTGAAAAAAAATTATCAGACTGAATAAGTTAAGAAGTTTTAAATAATCTTATATAAAACTCTAACTAATAAAATTATAACACACAAAAAATATTCAATAAATGATTAAAGAGATAAAAAATTATTACAAAATAATAATAAAAAAAAGTGGATACATAAAAATGTCATACAAAGTTTTTTAGTAATTTTTAAAAAGATGAAATCAATAAAATATATATAACCAAAAAAACTCAAAATGGTAAATTTTTCTATGAGCTATTACGTTTTTATATATAAATTAAAATAGTAGATCTTTAGTCCCTCATTACTGTAGGAGAAAAATTGGATTATTTGGTACAACCGGTGTGGAAGAGATTACAAATAATTTATCATCTAGAAGAAATCGGAAAATATAAACATTTTAAACGAAAAAAACATTGATGGTAAAAATAAAATTCAATACAAATTCTAAAAATGTATTATTTAAAATATAAATTAAAACAAGATCCACGTATATGTGCAGATTCTCTCCTAGAATTTAATAAAATGGATCGATAAATCATCAAAAACCCATCAACAAGAGCGTACAACTTCTGAAAAAAAGAACTACGCCACGATTTCATTCAAAAACTTGGACCCAAAAGCAGAGATACCTCAAATATCAAGCCCCAAAAAAGAAAAATCGAAATTATAACTCAAAACAAAAGTATAAAAGAAAAATTATCTCGGAAATTCCTCTACATTATTTGATTGGATAAACGAATAGAGAACGCGGTACTTTTTTATTTTTTTTGGTAATACAGTACTCTTGAACCAATCTCACCTGCCTGCAATGGACACAAAGCGTTCTCCGTCTCATATTTTAACACCAATTTAATATATGCCCCTTATATTTCTCAGGTTATTCGATTAAAACCCCAAACCGTTTTTATATGACAAACAAAACCATACTCTGTTACATTTTTTATAATCCAAGCCCCAACTAACTCTACCTGTAATTTACAGATGCCCATAAAGCTCTTCTTGTTCGCATTTTGATTCGATTCCACCACCAGTTTAAGAAACAGAAAAAAACAACTCTAATAAACTAAGTTTATTCAAATATATTCGGACGATTGCTGATTACTGATTCTAAAAAAAGAAAATCGAAAAAAGTTGCTACATAAGAACTGAATTTTATTATTGCAAGGGGACACCACCACCCTCGTAAGAACTGATGCGTATAGAACAAGTAGAGTTATCATCAACCAACTGATGCTTTGATTAAGTCAAATAGTGAAAGATCCTCATGAACCAGTCATGTTTATATGAACTGAAAATGTGACCAATGATGAGTCCACAGAACACACCGGGTACGTAGCCTATTGCAGCAGCTATCCAGCTCAACACTTGATCCTTCTCTTCTTTTTCTTCATCTTCCTCTTGCTCTGTTGCTTCTTCTTCTTTTCCGCCGCATGTTTTCTGCAGAGGAGCACCACAGAGCCCAAGATTCTCTGCAAATGAAGAAATGTTCTGGCTTTGAATTTGAGTGCCTTGTGGTATTGGACCTTCAAGATTGTTGTAAGAGAAGTTCATCCACGCAAGAAACGTGAGTTTCCCGAGCTCTGGTGGGATTTCGCCGGATAATCCGTTCTGAGAAAGATCCAATGATTGGAGATTGGACAAGTTTGCCAGAGATGGTGGAATACGGCCTGTGAAAGCGTTGTTTGACATGTTAAGCACAATCAGTTCCTTGAGAAAACTGATGGATACAGGAATATCTCCTTCGAATCTGTTTCCGGAGACATCAATGGTTTTGTAGATTGTGAAACCACTCCCAACCAACTCCATCTTCAATCCTTTGGCCGTCATAGACACAGAGTTACGATAGTTTCCAGAGTCACGTCCCTCAAACCTACTCGGCATACGATCTACAGTGTCCAAGACTGACGACATTGCACCCCAACCAGCAAAGTAATCTAATGGCAAAACTCCAATGAAGCGGTTGTCTGAAATGTCAAAGATTCGCAGCTTGGGAAAACTCAAAGAAACTCCAGGAGAAGATATTGGCCCATGGAACTCGTTAGAACGAAGGACAAGAACCTCTAAATTAGGCAACAATCTCAACCAGAATGGAAATGTGTCTTTGATTTTGTTGTCGTCCACGTTCAGAAACTCGAGACGAGTGCAATTGATCAGAGACTTGGGAAGTTCTCCTGATAACTGGTTGCTACCAACATCAAGTGATCTCAAGTGATCACTAATAGATTCCTCAGGAAAAATACCAGAGAGGCTGTTATTTCGAAGATGCAAAACCGAAAGCTTAGTATTGAATTTCTCAAAACACCGAGGAATGGAACCATTGAAGTTGTTGTTGGATAAAATAAGTGTATCAAGAAAACGCAATTCGCATATTGTTCTAGGAATCTTTCCCGAAAACCCATTACTGGAGCCTAAAAAGAACTTTGTACTGTTTGGTAACAAAGGAAGTGGATCTTGGAATCTGTTAGAACTTATGTCAATAAGTACTATTTGACTTCTTTGAATAATATCTGCTGATCCTTCGAAACCACTGAAAAAATTCTGAGAAATGTTGGCATACCGCAACATTGGCAGCCTCCATAACCACTCTGGTACTTGACCTTCAATTTGGTTGGCAGAAATGTCTAAATAAGACAAACTGGTTTTGGTTTTCAGAAATTTGGGAAACTCAACAATATTGCAGGATGATAAAGTCAATATCCCTATATGTGGGAGAAGATGGAGAGATGAACTGATTTTTAAATTAATCCCTGAAAGATCCAGATAACCAAGTGAATCGAAATGTGAGAAAAGACTCAAGTCAACCATGCTTCTTGTATTGATATAAGAGAGGTCAAGGAATGTAAGTGACTTGAGCTGCAAGAAGATGCTGAAATCGACTATACTCCTCTCTGTATTCCATAAAGCAAGATCAAGATAGAAAAGCCCAACTAGTTTTGATATAGATCTTGGGATTGGCCCATTGAAATTGTTTTCTACAAGGGATAAAAATCCAAGTGTAGATGGTGAAGAAATATTCCCAATCTCTAGAGTACCACTGAAGTCGTTACTTCCCAGACTAAGGTAAAACAATGAAGGGATCATGAAGAGAGACGACGGAAAAGATCCATAAAATGAATTTCCAGCAACACTAAAAGACTCCAATTTAGAGAGGCGACTCATGTTAGATGGGAGCATACCTTCGAATTGGTTAGAAGCAAGGTCGATCAAGGTGAGTTCGCTCAAATTGAGTAGCATGCTAGGAAAGTTTCCACTAAGCTTAGTTGACCCAAGACGCAACTCCGTTAGCTGGTTTAGATTATCCATTGAATCTGGTAGCTCACCGTTGAAGTCATTAATGGAAAGATCAAGACCAGTGAGATAGGAAAGATTTCCAAGTGAAGACGGAATTTTTCCATGGAAATGGCAACCACCAAGATTCAAAACCCTCAAATATTTAAGGTTGCCGATGGAATCTGGCAGAATACCAGAAAGATTATTGTAGCCAAGATCCAGGCTCTGAAGATGTTGCAGCCTAAACAGACTGCTATTAGATCTCAAAGGGCCATTGAGAGAACTTGACAAGAGGTCTAACTCAACAATATTGCCTGTCTTAGGATCACAAGAGATACCATCCCAAGAACAGCAATCAGTGTTGTTCGTCCACCTTTTTGTCTTCTTATCAGCAGCCACCCCATTGGAGTGGAACCCTTTGACATAAAACTCTCTTTTGAACTCCCAAAGAGCATCTCTCTGGTCTGGACGACACAAGTGTTTATCAGGAGAAGCAAATACAAGGATTGAGTTAGAAAGACAAAAGATAAAACACAAGCTCCATATCATCACCTTCCTCTCACAACAAGAACACATCATATTTTTTATAATTTTTTTTGTTTGGTAAAACGAGTGATGTTAGTGACTAAAATCACTGGATTCCCTCTCACATTTATGGAGGAAACTAAAGTTGACTCAAGTCTCCAAGATATTTCCACACGAAGTCTCCACAGAGTCAAGCCTCCCTCTAAGAAAAATTTAACTTTACGAAATTGAATATTCAAAAGTAATTTGAACCACAAATGCAATTATTTCCAGCCGAGTGGGTCAGTAGCTGAAACGCTCTGCAGCCTAATTGAGGGAAAAACCACTCCGGTAAACTTTTTCTGATACTCACATATATTAAAAAATTAGAATATTAGTTTGTCTACGACGGATTTTATCTACTTAATTCATTTTGCGGTGGACTAAAATATTATTCGAGATAACCCACAAAGCACTACAATCTTAAAACATCAACTCTATAATATACACCACTTAATGAGTTTGTGTTTCATGGTGAGTCCACAAAATTTTATAAAATTAATTCTCATGTCTAACTCTCAATAAAAATTAAAAAATATTTTTTTAACTTCTGTTTTTCAAAGAAAATGATACAATTTATAGTAAAATATATTGCAAATTCACTAATAAATTTAACTTAATATATGCAGATTGATCACTATTTATAAATATATAATACTTTTTAGTATCATAATAGTTAATAAACTAAATAGTGATTACCCAAAAACAATGTGTGATACTCGTATCTTACATTATCCTCCTCTCACGACAAGAATGCATCATATTTTTTCTATGTTTTTTTTTATTTTTCTGCTGTGAAAGTGATGCTAGTGACTCTAGATCATTGGATTGTCTCTTATTAACCAAGAGAAGGAGAAGACTTGATTAAATCTTGGTTGGTTAATATCTAGTGACTCTGGGAGAAGACTCTTCTCCTTCTCTTGGTTAATATCTCTTACATTTGTGGAGGAAACTAAAGCTTGATTTAACAAGTCAAGTACAGTCTCCTGTTGGAAAAAAGTAAACGTGAGAATTGAGAATTCAAGCGTGATTTTATCTTACACATTATTCAAAGCCACAAACGCAATTTTCCCAGCCGTGTGCGTGTGGTGTGGGTTTAACGGTTCAAACTTTCTGAAACCTAAAAATTCATTTGTTCTCTGCATTGTTAGTATAACGTTTTATGATGTCCTACGCAAAATTTAATTAAATATATATATTTCTATTTTTTATTTATATGTATATATATATATCTTATAATATTAGAAAAGAAGTACATTTGACCTCAGTGTTATGTGGTATATTATAATGAATGCCACTGTAATAAAATGTATTCCATGAACAAAAAAAATTGAAACCAAAGAGGATCCGTGTCCTTTTAAAATGACTCGTTTAAAAGAACGTAGATTTTAAATTTTAACACGTTTTGTATTTTCGTCAATTTTATATTTTTTCAATAAAAATGTAAATGAAACAAAATATCCTACTATTAAGGATAAACTCAAATTCGCAATAAATGTCGAATTCATTTGAATAGATTTGCAAGATTACATATGCGAATTAAATCTACTTCAAATCCTATCATGATCTTTATTACTAATTATACAACTAATTATTGTTACCAAATACAACAACATGCACTATATTAGGCTAGATAACTGTAACAACTATCACATATCTTATTGAATTATTTTTTTCATATTCATTGAACACCATATATTCTCATAAACTGCAATAGCTATTGTATTCCCTAAATTTTGAAATAATGGAGTAGGCACTCATTTTTGAAATTATACAATTAACCGATTAAATATTATCCCGTTTATATCGAATCTCCGTATATATAGACAACTACACCTACTTTACAAAAAAGACGTTATTTGATATTTTGCATATATATTTCAAAACTATAAATGTCACGAATATTCTTGGCCGCCAATTTATGTACGATTTAACCGCTTATCAATGAATCCTATAATTTTTCTTATAAATACTTCTACCCCTTCTTTCAAAACATTCCACATCAAATTTTGTTTTCCTCTCTGTTTTGTTTTATTTTTGCATTGTTCGTATGCCTTCCACAACAAAGCTAACCCCTTTAGATGACATTAAGTCTTTTAAGACTCGGTGGAAGGTTCAAGTGAATGTGCTTCATACTAGGAAGCAATACCAAACTAAGAGTGGGGAGTCTTTGGAAATCATCATGGCCGATGAAGTAGTACAATATATTATTGATCGACACTACTGTTTTAATATTTTTGATTGTTCTGTTAAAATTATTAACTTATTGATCTTCCAGGGTACCAAAATCCACGCAGCTGTTAAGAAAAACTTGCTGCATCGTTTTGAATAGATGACGGTTGTCGGTGAATGGAAGTTCATAGAGAAATTTTCATTGAATCAGGCATCAGGATAATACCGGGCCACCAAACATCAATTTAAGATGTCATTCATATCCTTTACAGTTATCAGCAAAAGTTCTAATCGGTCAGACAGTCGGTTTTTGATTTCTCAGAGTTTGTTACAATATTGGACGATGTTACCAATACAAGTTTTTTGGTTGGTAACTTTATTGACATACTTGATGTAATCGGCACATCCCTCTTATTGTCATTAATTATCTGACGTTATTTTCTCAAATAGATGTTATTTGACAAGTTGTAATTGTCCGTGAGTTAGAAACAATCTCTGTTATGAACAAGGACACCAGCAAGCTCGAGTTCGATCTACGAAATACTAAGTGAGTATATATATATATATATATATATATATATAAAAATTTATATTTGTATCTGATTAACTTTCATCTGTTTTATGTAATATGTGTTAAAAGTGATTAACGTTTACCATGCACACTGTGGGAAAAGCTTGGTGAGCAAGTCTATTCGGCTTGTCGGAGTGCTGATGAAAGAAGTCTCATCCTTGTGATCCGTTTTGGGAAAATAAACATTTTAAGAGGTACATATTAATTTTTTTTTACTTTGATGTTTGTATGTTTCATACAACGCCGTTTTTTGTTTTTGTTTTTGTTCTGTTTGTTATATATTGTAGGTAATCGTCGAATTACAAGTAGTTTTCAAACAACTAAGGTTCTGATAGATTTGAATGATCCCGATGTCATTGTCTTCAAGAATAGGTAATATGGCTATGTATATTATATATATATATATATATATCGTATCATTACGATTACGAATACAACTAATTCAATTAATTTTTTAGTTTACCTGAGAATTGCGGACGTATTACATTCTTGAATAGCAAGCCTCAACAAAGGGTTTCTTATGATGATGAGATTAATTTCGATCAGTTTCCAATGGTCACTATTTCAGAATTGCAAGACTATCTTGAGGTATATGTCATTTTTAATCTTTGCTATATTATACGTCATAGATTATATAATTTTGACATTTGTATTTTCGTTTCATCAGGTTGGCAAATGTAAGATCATGTGCACCATCTATACGGTTGACACAGACTGGTCGTGGTTTTACTTGATTTGCACTAAGTGTGGTAAAAAAATTTACAAAATTCCAAAGAAGGAAGATCAAAAAGTCTCTGAGAAAACTAAGACGCTTTGTTCATGTGAAACATGTGATGCAAAAGTGTCATTTGTCAGTGCGAGGTAAAATATTTTGCTATGTTTTATAGTATTTGTATTAATTATTTAGCTAATGTTGCATTCAAGTATTTTAATACAATCGTTATATATTGCTAGGTACAAACTTCATTTTTGCATTATGGACAACACCAACAAGATCAAGTGTCACTACAAGAAAACAGAAAATTAACGACTACGTTTTGCTACTGAAAACGTAGTCGCTAAATTTTGTGACTATCCAACGACTGATTAACGATGACCTTACGACTGAGGTCAACCAGTCGCCAAAACGTCGCGAACTAGTGACTAAAACTGTCGTCACGTATTAGTCGCTATTTACCGATGAATTAGTGACTAATATGTAGTCACGATATATCAGTCGCTAAAAAGTCGGTAAATTTGCGATTAATTGCGACATACGCGGCTTGTCGGTATAATTAAACATGCGTACTACGTTTTTAGGTTGGTGTACCGGTTTTTAGCGACGAACCATTAGTAGTCGCAAAATAGTGGCAAATCAGTCGTATTTTAGTCGCAATTTTCTATATATTGAGATCCCATTTTCGTTCCTCCTCATTAGTAAGTGTGCTACCATTTTGTTAGTTGCACTTTATAAAATTTCTTTAGTTGTAAGAAATATTTCTTACAAAAAAAGGTGAAAAAAAAGAGGTAAAAAATAACTCTTATAATAGAAAAAGAGTTATAATTTCAATTTCCAAAATGTATGGAAATTATAATTATAATAATTTTAGAGATTGGATGTATAAACGAATCGATGAAAAGACGGGTAATTTCTTGGATGCGTTTATAGAAGCAATTCATGAATTTTGAAAATAATCAGACTATAACACAAAGCAATGGTGGTAAATTTTTCTGCCCTTGTAGTGTATGCGAAAACAACAAGTTTTTCTTGGGGAGAAAAATTTGGAATCATCTATACAGTAAATGGTTCATGCCAGATTATTTTGTTTGGTATAAGCATGGGGAAGAAATCACTATGGATTATGGAACTAGTTATAGTAACACTCAGTTAAGTTGGAGTGAAGAAAAAATGGATAATATAGTTGAAGATAGATATGTGGATAAGGTGAATGATGCATTTTGTGATAATTTTCGTCAAGATAATAGCTATTGTCTAAATGAAAGTAATGAAAATGTAGAAGAACATGTACGTAACCATCCCAAAAAGTTTTACGACTTGTTAGAAGCTGGGAAAAAACCATTATACGATGGTTGTCATGAAGGGCATTCACAGTTATCTTTAGCTACTCGGTTCATGCAAAATAAGGCAGATTATAATATGAGTGAAAAGTGTTTGGATTCATGGGCCTCATTGTTTACTGAGTATTTACCAGACGGAAATCAAGCAAATATGAGTGAAAATAAGGCGTATAATATTTTGTATATATTTATAAACGGTATTTGTCCTTTTATGTAATATTTATCTTTAAACCTGTTAGGTGTCGCTGATAAACACGCTGAGTCAAGAGCCTTCTTATGAGGTTAATGGACATATCGATACTCCTTTTATCTAAGCTTGAGCGAGATGATAGTAAAGAGTCATTCGAGTCATCTTCTTCTTCAAAGAAGTCTTGCAATATTTCCAGAAATGAAGAAAATCTAGATGCAAATGAAGTGGTGTTTGATATGAATACGAAAAGCTTGTATGTTGGTGGTGTTTTAGTCAACAAACGCCATATGAGTGAAATGTTTGAAGTAGATAACAAGGGACTCGCTCGTGCACATGGGTTTGGAAAATGTTAGGCGTGATATAACAAAAAAAATAGGGTGATTTGAATTCGTATCTTCTCATGTTTATTTCGTTATTGTTATTCCACGTTTTGTTGAAATTTTTTTGGATGTTAATCATGCATTTTTTTTTTTTTTTTATTTATTTAACCATTACTAGGTTTATGTTATTTTATAAATTACGTGGGTACAATGTTAATTTTATTGGACCGAAAGTTATTTTATTGGTAGTTTATAGTGTATGTTCAGATTGGATCACATTTTGTAGTGACATATTTTACGTAGTTACTATTGTATATGTATAATGAAGAAAGTGTAGATGAAGCATACATTTGATTCGGAGTACAGACCTTAATTTTCTGTTTTTAAAGCTATTTTCCAATATGTATATAGAAGATGTATTCATTTATTTGGAAATGCATTTTCTATGGGAATTTGTGATAAATGAGTCAAATGTTAGTTAATATGTTTTAATTAGAGAAGACTTTTGGAGAAAATGAAACACACGGATGAAACATGAGTAGTCACTCTTATGAAACACACGGATGAAACACGGGTCCGATTGGTGACTCTGTTTAAATAAGGCGGTTAGAGAATTTTGAGCGGTTAAAGCTGAAGCAATTAGAAAAGAGGCGATTAGAGATAACGGTTGGAAAAGATGGTTTTATAACATAAAGTGGTTAAAAATTAAGCTTGATTGGTAGCATTACAGCGATTGAATAGCGGTTGAATAGTGTAAATGTATAACATTATTAGTACAATAGTTTTAGATAATTATTCAGAAAATGATACAATAACATATAGTTAAAATTCTATTATGAAAAAGTTTTTGATAAATTTGAAATCAACAACCGGTTTTTTTTCTTTTGTCGATGGACATGAATACATGCACAATTCTTTTTTTTAAAAAAAGTTACAGGTAACAAATTTTAAGTTTTTTTAAAAAATATCAGTGATGATAATTTTTTTAATAACTTTAAAATGCATACCCATTGTCTTATAAAGTTTTTTTTGTTTTGTCGAGTGAATTGAATTGAATGAAATAATAAAAAAAAACTAACACACGCATATACGTAAAAAAATAAATAATTTTACTAGTTTCTTATTAAAAATTATATCAAACCACAAATTTTATTATTAAATAAAAACTCTGGCTACAACCGCTCATTTGCTCCAAACGCCTATTTTTTTACAGTTTGTAACCACCCGAAAATTAAACTCCAACCGCCCAAATCTTCTTTCAACCGCCCGTTTCAAACGCTGATTACAACCATGGTTTTAAACGCTTTCTCCAACCGATGTTGCTGATTGGTAGCATTTTTTTAACCGCTCTTGCCAACCGCCCCTTATATGCAACCAATCAGACCCTATAAATAAACAACAGAAGAGAAGTTTCTTCAAAAATCAAAGCTAAAATTTTTTCACTCAAATACAATCCACTCTATAACTATTCATCTCATGTGGTCCTCACACAGACGTACAAAAAATATGTTTACATCCAAGAAAAATAAATCTTTTCCTTCTAATTTTTTTTTGTACAGCTGTGAAGGATTACATCAGAAAGAAGTAGTTTATTTCATTTCTGATAACACCGTATTTTGACCACTTTTATGGATCGTTTTGAAATACTTTTTCTATGTTTTTAATTGCTTTCAAATACTTTTATTACATTTTTCTAGTATTTGTAGTTCCAAGACTCTTTTCAGGTAACTTTTGGAAAAGCTTAACAAAATGGATAGAAAACCAGATTTCAGCTCATAGTCAAACCGTCAGAAGTTCACCCCTGATTGAAGGCCTTCTCACCGTCTGATCCAGCTCAAATTTGGACACCTTAAAGATGGAAGTATCAGCTTTCCAGCACACTTTACAGCTTGGCAATCCAACGGTTCAATCAAAAGATACGCGAAGAGAAAGATGTCCCGTAAACCAGCCGGCGAGCATTTCCACCCGCGGCCAACAGACCAATCCCCGCGGTCACAACCGCCGCGACCGAGGCCAGCCACCCATTTCCCGCGGTCGCACTCATCCCGACCGCGGCCAGCCAATTCCGACTTCGAAGGCCCATTTCTGAAGCCCGTATCATTTTCCTAGCCTCAATTCCGGAACCCTAGACACCAGAGAGTATTGGAGACTATAAATACATGTCATTTATGTCGTTTTAAAGAAGAGAAGAAGAGATATGAAATATTTTACAGAAATTTTACTTTAAGCTTTGTTTTTAGGTTTTAAGGAGAGAGAGATTTGTCTCTTGAACCCTTGTTCTTTCTTTTAAATTTTGGTTTCTATTCTACTTTTTAATACTATGTTTTTGATTTCGTTCATCATGTCTGAGTAGTTTTATTGTTGGGATTAAGGGATTTTCGATGGGGATTTATATGTTCGATGAGGATTCCATGAGCTTTTGAGCTGAATCTTAGAACTTTTTCTTCTGAATTCGTTTTTTACTGCATGAGAGTAGCGTCATGAACTACAATCTGATCCAGATGCTTGGTGACACGAAAGTGTTAATCTGGTCTCAGATCTAGTTTGGGAGAGCAAAACAAACATAGGTCATTTTAATTCTCGTATCTTCTTTTTAAGATTCGTTTTTACATTTTAAACACACCACCAAAACCCTCACAAAACCGTTTGGTTCTAAACTTCCTTACTTTATATTTCTTTCGAAGGCTTTTGCAGGAAATATCCTCCTTCCCTGTCGATTCGACCCCTAAGTACTACAATCAATCAGCTGTGCACTTGCGGCTATTGATTTCATTTAAGGTAAAACTTGACACCCTCACGACACACGCACATCAATTTCCGCCACAGTATTATTTACATTCTGTTACTTGTCAGTGCTCACTTTTGACACGAAGTACACAGTTTTATTGCTAATTTAGATTTATTATTATTCATTTGAATTTTTGAAAGTACTTTAATTTTGTAAAATAATAGTGATGTATATTACTCAGAACTAACACTGTGTAAGAAATACAAACCTTTTAAGTTGGAGTCGAAAAGATAATCTATAATGTTTTTCCTAATTCACCGTAAAAGATCAGTTTATTATTTCTCATTTGCTCATCCATGTAATTTATACATAATTACATTATTACTTTTAAATCTCAATTCATTTTTCTTATGTAAATGTGGATTGAAAAATGAAGTATGAAATTATTATATTACACATTTCATTCAACTATTACTCAACATTATTCATCGTTATGGTATATGTTAATTTAGTGAATGATCTTTTTTTACAAAAAATAGTAGTTTATAACTTGGAAAAATGCCATTGCATATATAATATTTAATCATATTGAGTGAATATGTGAATTACCCAATTATATTCTGTCTTAACAATATTCAGTATGCAATTAGTAAATTAAAATAGTTTGCAAATTTATAGCATGATTTTGTAATGGCAATGAATTTAAGATGCATCATATCTATGGCAAGTAACAATAATTGTTATATACATAATTTGATTTATGGTAAAATTTTCATATATGTGAATGATAATAAAATATAAATATATTTAACTTGGTTATGTTTATTTATCAATTGTGTTGTATGTAAATAAAAGAAATGTTTACACATCATATATTGATTAATATATATTGTTAAGATTCACTTGAAGGATTTGCGGCCGTATTTCTAACCTAAAATTTTTGCTTTTCTTCTTAATTTATGTTCCCTGTCTAATCCCATCATTGTTTGCTATATTTTGATCTTCACATTTTTATATGTCAAGTCAAATTATGCATATGATTAAACATGTTGATCGGAAGAATAAACAGAAGACTTTGTTGTCTGGTTGGAACATCGAAGTTAATATTTCAGGATCATCATCTACTGATACATTTACTCAGAAATCAGAAATATTGGATAATCATAGTGAAAATAAAATCAAAGTTCATTCGCTGTTTCCACAAATTTTGATAGACATAACTAATACTGAATCCATAACTAGAATGCATACTTAATTTTCTCCTACCGTATGTGATCGACTGAAAACATGTAAGTCTTCTTAATGGTTATATAAATTATTTTCTTTATATCTTATATTATTATCGTTAACGCTATTGTTATGATATCAATAAACTTCAGTATGCGATATTATTATTTTAATAATTCAGCTTTACATACTCAAACCAATTATACTGGAAAAGAGAATTGTTTCACATTAGAAAAGAGAAAGCAGAAGCAACCAGAATCACTATCTTCATGTGAGTTATATATATATTTGTTGTATTATGGTCATTAATCTATAATGTACCATATTAAGTATTGATTTTGGTAATTTTTTATTTTCTTTATATAGACGACCTATCCCAGTTGACATCGACGCAGTTAAATAATTGTGTATCAAGTAACAAGTCAACAAAGTTTGTTTTTTTCAAAAATGGAGATTCATCTTGTATACAGTATACAGATGCTATATCTTCGTTTGAAGATTATAAATGTAAATAGGAGATAGGTCAGAATTATAACGAACATATTTGATATATCATGATTTTTATGGTTTTTAACCATGATATAGGTCTTATTTATAGAGTCTTTTTAGTGTTTTTCGAGTCTTTTGGAGTCTTTACAAGTTTTAGGTACGATTGGAGCTTAATTGGTGATTTTGGAGCACTTTGGAGCTAAACAAGGATCAAATTCGTGAAGGATGAATTATGTGCTTTAGTGTCACTTGACACCATGGAGAGTGACGCTCGACACCGATCGCAGAAATAAGGAAAACGTAATTTTGTCCAAGTTTTGAAGAATCTCTTGGGCCCAGAAGTCTCCAATAGTTACAAGGAAGCCCAACACGTGATTTTTAGTATTTATTAGGGTTTTTAGCCAACAATATCGATACCTTAGATTTTCTTAGAGAGAACTTTTACTTTTGTTCATCGATACTTTGAGAGAGCTTTTAGGGAGACAAGTCTGAAACTCTGTTCGGAAGAGAGAAGATTTCGAACCCCTGTTTATCTATCTATTTACTGTTTTCTGCAATTTATTCAAACATGTTTATTGCTTCAATCTTCATGTCTGAGTAGTTTGCTTGTTAGGTTTAGGGTTCTCATAAAGGATTTCTCTGGATGTCTGATTAATTGATCAAGTTAGGGTTCATAATCTATTTAGTTCATAATCTATTTAGTTCTTCACCATAGGTTGTTCTTAAAGCTAATTCTGGACTGGCCACCTAGAACTTAGATCTTAGGTTAATTGATTGACACGGAAGTGTAATTGAATAACTGGAAAGAACTTAGGGTGAGCAAAGTAGCTATTCGCAAAGGAATTTGGCTTAGATACTTTGAGAACATATCGAACTTCAGCATTAAAGCTGGTTTAAATCTTTAGAGTTTGCAAAGGAATTTGAAATTCTAGGATTTAGACATAGATGATTCTCGCAACGGAAGTTGGTTAATTATAATTTTGTGATTTGAGTTCAAGAACTACGCTTAAACCTGAACCATTATTTGTCAATTTATCTACATTCTTTGATTTCTTGAGAAATGCCCTAAGCCTAATTCTTTTCCATTTGGTTCAACAAACGTTTCTACTGCTTTTCTACTGCTCTGTTATTTTAATTTAATTGTGTTCACTTAGCGTAATTCAAGCCTATATAGTTTATTGTGCGAATCTCTCGTCTCTGTGGTTCGACCCCTATAATACTACAACTGCACATCTGTGCTCTTGCAGAATAGCTCTAGGGATTAAACTTTGAGCAGATCAAGTTTTGGCGCCGTTGCCGGGGACTTGATTTTCACCATTAGATTTTAGTTCTTGAGTTTCGACTAAGTTTATTTTTAGTGACGAGCGACACCCCTAGTGGTGTCGCGCGACACCAGTCGTTTTTGTTTAATTTTATTTTTACTTTGTTACTTACATTGCTCTTCTCTTTGTCTCAGAAACTAGCAAAGATGAGAACGCATTGGCATTGGTTCGTGATGATGCTGGAGTCTGGAGAGACCAAGAAGGTCATGTGTGCAATGAGAGAGGCCAGCGATTTGATGGAGAGGGTAACATCATCAGGACGCTGGGTGACTACAACAGGCCTGAGCAATTCTATGCAAATTGGTCTGCAATTCGCGCTCCTGCGTTTCAGAGGAAAGATTTTGAGCTCAAGCCTGTGTATTACACTCTTGTGGGTCAGCATCCTTTCCATGGTCTTTCTCATGAGCACCCGATGGATCACATCGAGAGGTTTGAGGACTTGTTCACCAGCATCAAATACAATGGAGTGTCCAATGATTTCTTCTTCTGCAAGCTGTTTCCTTATTCTCTTGCTGGAGAAGCAGATAATTGGTTGAAGCAGTTGGAGCCTGGTTCGTTGCCTACATGGGAAGAGACCAGGAACGCCTTCCTGCACAACTTTTACGATGATGCCAGTTCTGAGGAACTGAGACTCAAAATCTCAACGTTTTCTCAAGGACCAACTGATGCATTCAAGGCTGCTTGGGTGAGATTCAAGTCGTACCAGCGAGATTGCCCCCATCATGGTTTCAGCGATGTGCAGCTGTTGGGTATTTTCTTCAGGGGTGTTGATTGGAGGTATCAGATGGCTCTTGATGCTGCAAGCAATGGGAATTTCAACACCAGATACCCTGAAGATGCTATTTTGCTTAATGAAAACTTGGCATCTAGCAATAGTACCAAGAATGCAGACTATCAGCGAAGAAAGCAGGCTGGGAACATGGATGGATCGCAGATTCGCTGCAGATGTTAAGAGTTTCAAACTTGAGGAAGAGGATGTTAACTTCATCAATGGGGCTGGATTTCAGGGTCAGAGATTTGGTACTCAGCAAGGAAACACGAATTACAATGGAAGTAATCAGAGGAGTACCTTCACAGGTAATCAGAACTCTTCTGGTTACAGCTTCAAACCTTAGTACCAGACATCCTACTCCAACAACAGTTTTTCAAAGAACTGTGGTTCTTCTCCTTCTCAAACTCCTGATAATGAGGTGTAGTCTATGCTGGAACAGATCATGGAAGGTCAGCAGAAGATGACTGTGGAATTCAATGGGAAGATTGATGCTCTGTATCTTGATCTGAATGGAAAAATTGAAGTTCTGAACACTCATGTCAAGAAGCTTGATATTCAGGTTGCTCAGACTTCAGAGTCTGTAAAAAGGTTAGAAGGATTCCTTCCTGGAAAGACTGACACCAATCCTAGGCATTACTGCAGTGTCATCTCGTTAAGGAGTGGTACAAAGTTGACTCCTGTGCTTAAAAAGGGTGTTTCTTAGGATGAAATTGTGAAGTTGGACGAATCTGAAGAAAATTTCAAAGTTGCAGAGCCGGTGTCGAGCGACACCACCTCTAGTGTCGCGCGACACCAATCGCAGAGTGAAGCTTACACACCACCATGGATGAGGCAAATTTCACAGAGGCATTCTTTGCCACTGTCTGATCCACCAGATGCATAGTCTATCCATAGTCAAGCTAATGACTTAAAACAAGCGTTTGGTGGAAGGCAATCCACTGGTAAGTCTGTACATAGGTCCTTTTGTTTTAGCTGATTTTCGTTTTTGGTTTTCGTGTTTTAGGTGAAGCAGAGGCTAGTGTCGAGCGACACCACCATCAGTGTCGCCTGTCACTTGCTTTTGCAAAAAAAAAACAAAAAATTAGGAAATCAGGAAACTAGAGTCAAACCAGAAATTTGGATAGGTCTGCTGCAATTCGGTACGAGGAGAACGAGTGTCGCACGACACCATCATTAGTGTCGGTCGACACCATCGTCGCAGCCAGGTAAGTTCTCTGTTTTTACTGCGTTTCTCTGTTTCATTTCTTTTGTTTCACCAACTTCGGGCTAGATAACACTAAGGACAGTGTTGTTCAAGTCTGGGGGAGGTAGTCACTGACATTGTGTTTGTTTTTCTTAAGAGTCAGTTGTGTCAAACTGTTTTTAAGTCAAAACCTGTTGGAGATTATGATGCTTTTCCTGGATATTGTGCTGACCTTTCATCTAAGTGACCATTGCTGCAGATTTAGTCTAGATCTGACTAATGAAAAATCCAAAGGCTGACCAGTTGACTAGAGGCTTCCATGTTTCCAACAAAGTCCACTAACCTGAGCTAATTTTTGAACTCTTTCTTTTACCTCATTGATGTGACTGATGTTCATAGAGCTTGATTCCTCATTTATACTTGACAAATGAAAGCTTGTGTGAAATCTAATGTTGGTGCTTCTCTCCCTTGTGACGAGCTAAAAAAGTGAAGAAAAAGAAAGAAAAAAGCGAAAAGATTGAGATGATTTTCGCTTAGGAGTGAAGGGCTAAAAAAATTTCCAAGGATCCCATATTTTCACTTCTAAGTTGGAATGATCACACAAAGGAAAGGAAGCGTGTGGTAGGAAAGTTTCCTATGACCCCATTATTCGCTGAAAACCTTTGATACATGGTAAGGGGACAAATCGGGGATTCGATGGCAAACACCATCAATACTCGCATCTTTAACCTTACTGTGTATGCCATAAAAGATGAGAGTGCGAAAAGAATAAGTCTGGGGGAGAGAAAAGTACCAAGGAGTATATGACTGATTTTTCAAAGTATAAGACGGGAAAGAGTCTAGAAGGTTCTTGGCATTTGAATCATCAGTGAGACCTAGCGATGAGAGTTTATGGACAATGTTGTGGAATTTTGGATTTAATCTGGGAAGCTGTGAATGTCTGCGGAGAAGTACATGGTGGTTTGATTTGGAATGATGAAGCAGTATTTGAGTTGCAGGGTGATCGGTCAAAAGCTATGTTCCAGTGAAAGGTTGAATCTCAGTGTTTTTCAAACCTCTTTCTCTTGTTTGGTATTTTGTTTGCTTGAGGGCAAGCAATATTTTGACCATCAACAGTGTGAAGGTAAGTAATTATATTGCAACTAAGTTTATGTGCCCAGTAAATATCGTTCACTTCTATTTCGTATTGTTTTACATTCGTCTTTCAGGACATGTTGATTATAGTAGTTTTTGTGTTGATGATACCAAAGATATTTATGATGATGTCGTCTTTCCAAGCAAATACTGGGATTCAGAAGGTATATTTTGTCGACTGTACTAACTTAGGGTGCAATTATAGACATTTAAACTTTTTAACTAATAATAATTATATATCTTATAGATGAGTACGATTATGAACAGCGGTTTGACTGTAGCAGTCTTGATGGTTCGTCCGATGAGGAAAACTATATTATGAATGAAGCTGGGGAAGAAGTTTCATCTGACAATGAGGAACCTCTCGATTATGTTGATGATGTTAAGAGTTTAGCTACTACTTTGCAGAATGCGTTTTCTGTAGGAGTCTTTAATAATAATAATCCTGTCAGTGAATATAAAAGTATTTATTTGCAACGCTCAATGTTATGTTGTGTGATTCACATATTCATTTATTATAATGTCGGAATATTTATATTCAGAATATAAAGATGACGGCGATCCTTCATATGAGTGTAATTATTGTGGTGCAATTTTCTTGTATGGTGAACGTTTAAACAAAAGAACAAGAGCAAAGAATCCTATATTTTCTTGGTGCTGTTCGCAAGGTCAAGTAAAGCTACCATACCTTCAAGATTCTCCCCCGGAATTAATGCATTTTTTTACATCTGCCGATGATCTAAGCAAACATTTTTGCGAGAATGTTAGACCCTACAATATGCTATGTTCAATGACTTCTATTGGAGGTAAAGTAGATAGGTCTGTCAAAAAGGGTCGTAGGCCATCAATATTCCAGCTTAATCGAGAGAATTATCATCTGATGGGAAGTCTTCTCCCTAAAAATGGTGAGGTTCCGAAGTTTTATCAGTTATTTATTATCGACACTGATAAAGAAGTAAAGAATCGTTCGATCATTATGAGGTATAACTAATGATTGAATACATATTTATTTATTACTTTATTATAAAAATAACAATATATTATTTTCTTGCAGCAAAAGTAAGAATCCTATGAAAGTGTCTAAACGTAAACAATTCAGGGATGAATTAATTGATATGCTGATTAAGATGTTAGATAAAGTAAACCCTTATGTGAAGAATTTTCGAGCGGCTAGAGACAGATTGAAAATGGATCCAAACAAGGAGCTTCATATGTGACTTATAAATGATCGCCAGAAGGACTCAAGGATATATAATATACCTACTGCGTCTGAAGTGGCTGCGTTGATCCCTGGTAATCTGAATGCAGATATGTGTAAGCGTGATATAATATTGCAGAAAAAAGCGGCAAGCTGATAAGGATTAGTGAAATTCATCCTTCAGATGAAGACGGTTTTCATATCCGCATTGAAAAATGCTTTGTGAAGACTGGTAAGAAGAAAAGAAAACGAAAATATATTAGCATGAGACAGGTTTTTGCATTTTGTATACAAAAGGGAAAGAATGAATGTCACACTTTGCTGCGGTCTAAGAGGTTATTCCAGCAGTTTTTGGTTGATGTTTTTACTATGATAGAGGCCAATCGTGTCGGCTATCTTGATAAAAACCGGACACCACTCAGATCTGAAAATTTTGATTCACTAGAAGATGCATCAAATAAAGGGAATACGAATTTGCGTGATCAAAGTATAAAAGCGTATTTGCCTCCTTCATTCACTTGCGGACCTCGATATATGACTCAATGCTACTTGGATGCAATGTCTGTATGTAAACATTTTGGGTACCCTGATCTTTTCATCACCTTTACATGTAATCCAAAGTGGCCAGAAATCACAAGGTATGTGAACGAGCGGAAACTCAGTTTTGATGATAGACCAGATATAATTTGTCGGGTGTTTAAAATGAAGCTAGATTCTATGATAATAGATTTTGTTGATAACAGACTCGACATAGAAAAAATTGTTTCTGGTTAATAAATTTTTCATTTTTTTAATGTTAAATATTAGAATATCATGATTTATACAATTTACTAATTGATATATGCTTTCGTAATTTCAGCCATGTATACCATAGAGTTTCATAAAAGAGGCCTACCGCATGCACATATTCTATTGTTTTTAGATCCAACTTCAAAAATTCCTCTTGAAAAAATCGACAATGTTATCTCAGCTGAGATACCCGACAGATATGAAGAGTCAGAGCTTTATGGAATTGTTTCAGAAATGATGATTCATGGTCCATGCAGTGATCTTAATCCAAGATCACCATGCATGTCTCAAGGGATTTGTACAAAAAGGTATCCTAAACAGCATGTTGAGATGACATCTATTAATAAAGAAGGATTTCTTTTGTATAGGAGGAGGTCACAACTCAAGGATTAGGTTGACAAAAATGGATACAAATGTGATAACAGATTCGTGATACCCTCTAACAAGAAATTGTCTCTTCGTTACCAAGCTCATATAAAAGTTTAGTGGTGCAACCAAGCTTCTTCCATTAAATACTTATTTAAGTATATAAATAAAGGGTTTGATCGTGTTACTTTTGTGCTTGAGCCTTCTCAAGAACAGAATGTCAAAGCTGATGGAGGAGATAACATTCATTGTGATTCCACACATGAATGTCAAGTAAAGAACAAAAACGAGATTAAAGACTTCTTCGACTGCAGGTTCGTAATCAACACTTATATTTGAACGTTTCACAATACAAAGTATCTAAATAATTTAATATTTTAGTTGTTTAATGATAACATCCTATTTTATTACATAGATATGTATCTGAATGTCAATCTGGCTAATGAATCTTAAAAAATTCAATCCACATTCGAACAACCCTCGTGGAACACCTTTCGTTTCATCAACTAGGCAAACAGTTGGTTTATTTCAAGGGAGATGAGATGGTAGAAATGGTTATCCATAGGAAAGTTGTAAAAAACACAAAGATGACAGATTGGTTTGAGTTGAGCATAAAAGACGGTAAATTTAAAACACTTACGTATGGAGAAATCCATGCTTACTATACGTGGGATAATTCACTTTGGATTTTTAAAAAAAGAAAAGAGGTTTTGCTATTGGAAGGATTACTTATGTTTCACGTAAACTAGAAGAAGCATATTTTTTTAGGATTCTTCTTAATGTTGTCAGAGTTCCAGAATCATTTGATGAAATCAAATCCTACAATGATGTGGTATACCCTAAATTCAAGGAAGCATGTTATGCTAGAGGGTTGTTCGAAGATGATCAGGAGTACATTTATGATATTATTAGAATGAGTTTTACAGCTACCGGGTCATTTAAGACGACTATTTGTTATAATGCTTGTATCTGGTAGTTTGTCTCGGCCTGAATATGTTTGGGAAAAGACGTTGGAAGTTTTGTCAGAAGATATTGAATAATCGGCCAAGTTTGATAAATTCTCTACTGTTGTCTCATTTATTTTTTTGCATATTTAATGGTATTGTTTAAACTCTAATGCATTGTTTGGTTTGTCTACTGATTAGTAAATTCAATATACATTGTTTACCCTTTGTTGCAGGTCTTATATTGGACGATGCTGACAAGAAATTTTTGCCATGTTGGAGATTGAGAAGATTTTGAAATTTCACAATAGTTCGCTGCAATTCTATACATCGATGCCTAAGCCTCCAAAAGATGGGATTAACAACGATAATGTCTTAATAATTGATGAAAAAAATTATGACAGACCGGCACTAAATTTTTTTTATGATAGTGACATTGTGAAGCTTACCACTGAGCAAAGAAAGATTTATGATGAGATTATTGAAGCAGTTGAAAACAAAAAATGAGGCTTTTTTTATATGGATTTGGAGGTACCGGCGAAACTTTTCTTTGGTCTATTTTGTCTGCTGCAATAAGATCTAAGGGTGATATTGTGCTAAACGTTGCATCAAGTGGAATCGCATCTTTGTTGTTACAAGGAGGTCGGACAGCTCATTCGTGGTTTGGTATACCGATTAACTCAGATAAATATACTACATGTTCGATAAAACGTGGTTCAGAAGTTGCGAATTTGGTAGAAGAAGCATCTCTTATTATTTGGGATGAAGCACCTCTGATGAGTAAATACTGTTTTGAATCGTTGGATAAAAGTTTATCTGATATTATTATATAGAATGAAGAATGAGGTGTTTTTGATGGGAAAATTGTTGTATTTGGTGGAGATTTCAGGCAGATTCTACCTGTCATGCATGGTGCTTTAAGGGGAGATATTGCTAATGCTGCATTGAATGCATCCTATATTTTGGATTATTGCAAAGTTATGAAGCTAACGACAAACATGAGGTTACTGTCAAGTGACTTGAGTGTTGAGCAAGCAAAAGAATTAAAGGAATTTTCTGAATGGATTTTAGATGTTGGCGAAGGTAAAATCGGAGAGCCAAAATGATGGTGAAGTAATGATTGATATTCCTGAGGAGTTCCTTATAACAGACGTAAATGATCCAATCGAAGCAATATGTACACAAATTTACGGAGACCAAACATCATTTCAGCAGGAAAAAAATACTAAATTTTGGCAAGAAAGAGCAATACTATGTCCAACCAATGAAGATGTAAACAATATAAATGAACATATGCCAGTCAAAGTACAATCTGTTCACCTTATATGATTGTGTTTTATGGTTTGTGTTTGGAATTTAATTCTTACTTATGGCAAATTTTTTAACTAATTAAATACAGGGGAATCAAAAGTATATCTGAGTTCTGATACTATAGATCCTGCTGACTCTGGAGCATTGCCAAATCCCGCTTTTACTCCTGATTTTTTAAACAGTATAAAAGTTGGTGGACTTCCCAATCATTGTATTATATTGAAAATAGGGTGTCATGTGATGCTGCTCAGGAATATTGATCCTAAAGCCGGATTGATGAATGGAACGAGATTTCAGATTACACATATGGAAAATTTCATGATAGAAGCAAGAATTATTACCGGAGATGAAGTTGGAGACAAAGTTATTATTCCACGATTGCTGATCACTCCATCTGATGCAAGATTGTCTTTTAAATTGAGACGTAGACAATTACCATTGGCAGTTGCATTCGCTTGAACCATCAACAAAAGTCAGGGACAGTCGCTATCAGAAGTAAGTTTGTATTTACCTCGTCCTGTGTTTTCTCATAGACAGCTATATGTTGCAATCTCTCGGATAACATCAAAGAAATGCTTGAAAATATTGATAGCATATAGAGATGGTAATCCACAAAGGCAAACAGTGAATGTTGTCTTCAAAGAAGTCTTCCGAAATTTAGAAAATGATGTGATGATTAAAAGGTATGTTTTTCATTTTCTTTTCTGTTCCGTTAATAATATAACACGATAATTATTTTAAACTTTTAATTTTTATTTTGTTATGTAGGTGTGAATGAGTCCTTGTATTCTTATGGTAGACATATGATTCAGCTCGGTGGTATTTATCATTTTACATTGTAAGTGTGAATGACTCATAAATCCAAACAAGCTTGATAGGAAGACGATGTATTTTTTAGGCTAAATTTGAATTTTAATATTTAGATTCTGTATTTTTTCTGTTTTATGGTAACTTATTATGCTATAATTCCTCGATATAATGATTACTGATTGATTCTCTCTTGTGTTATCCGTTTTATTTTTAAATCCAAATGATCACATATATATAACTACAATTTTTGTTAAATTAATATAGTGTACGTTAACGTATATAGAACAGGTGTTGATAACTGCACTACAAAGCGTATGCATGCTATGGAATAAACAGTCATAATGTCAGCTTTTTAATTTCTCAATACTAATGATTATCGTCTCGGTAATCGATTAGAGTTGCATGCAATGAAACCATATAATAAATCGAATAAATATGATTTATAATTGGATGATAATAACCAGTCATTAGAAGTATATATATATATATATATAATGAATTACTTTTATATATTTGATATTCTTTGATAATATAGATATCTTTAGTTTATATGTAAATTATTTTCGTTGTTTTTAACTATAACAACTCTGTCTGTTCTTTCGATTTAATAATTACTAAACAAATTTATAGACATATTCTATAACTGATACTACATAGATATGTGAGATACTAAACACTTTGTTTTTCTCCATGGTAATCATTACATTAAAGATTAATGCATTTTTATTTCTATTTAAGATAACCAATATACTAAATGAATTGTCACCATTTAAGATCATTTTATATTGTTAGGTGTGAAACGGTTATTATATAATATAGAAACTAAAAACGGTAATCATAAACTACTTTCAGTCCTAACATAGAAAAAAAAATAGTTACTAGCCTAATAGTTTTTGACTTTTACCATCTGTTGTTTTCTAGGGCTGCAAAATTCATGTGTCTGCTCATAACTGGATCCATGAATATTTCAAGAATGAATGTCACGAAGGAGAATGGTTTGAAATTCGCAATTTTATTGTCAGATCTTCAGACTGGAACAATTGGAACGAACGCCCAACTAAACATCCTTACAATATCGTTCTTACTCGAGATACCAAGCTTGACTTTCTACGAGAGCCGATATTTAATTCAGATTTCTTAAATTTAATCAAATTCAAAGATATTGTGAATAGGAAAGTGGATCTTGTGTTTCCTATTGGTAATATTTTATTTTTCTTTTTAATTTATTTAATTTAATTGTTCGTACTAATATTTAGTCCATTATTTGTTAGGGAATCATAATGTTACTTTAACTTCCATTCTTATTTTTTTAATTAACTTGGTTGGTGTGATCGATTTTGTTGGTGAAATATCCATGGGCAATGGCTTTGAGTCCATTTCAAGAATCCAACCAAAGAATTTTCTTGAATTTCATATAAGAGATCTCGAGTAAGTATATAGCTAAATGTTATGCAAATTTATTTTTTAGAAGTATTATTCATAATTGTTATATTTACTTTTATATTTAGGGATGTTGTTATCAAGTGTTTGGCATTTGATAACTGCGCAATTTGTTTCGATAACTCCTGGAAATCGAGAAAGACTGATCACATTTTTGTTTTGTTAACTGAGTGGAGACTTGGTGTCTATAAAGGTTAGGAACCCCATGTTTATTATTATTGAATTTGGTATCTGAACTTCTACCAAAGTATATATCGATGTCAAATGCTATAATTATATTTTGCTTCATAGGTGAAAACATTGTCAGAAACGGAGGAAGTCAGTCTCGATCTCTTTTCAACCCAGAGATTACTGAAGTTCAAGAGTTTGCGTACAAATAAGCCGTGTTATCTTTTATTGTTAAATGAAATCATAATTTATAATTGCTAACTATTCATATTTATAAAAACAGGTTCGTTCTGGCCAACAAGAAGTCAAATATCAAACCAGGAAATTAAGATGTGCAGAGAAAACCGGACTAAATTATAGCACATTCTCGTTCAAAGGAGATATGTCATCCTCTTTATATTTATGTAATGAATCTAATATCTTGAACTTTTTAATTTTTGTTTTATTTTTATAATGGTTGTTTATGTATGTCCGTAAACATATTTTATTTTGATATCTAAATGACTATTTGCTTAAATATTTATCGATGATCGTTAATAAATTATAATGAATCATGAGAAAAAAATATGGAAATTAAGTTATTATCTAGATTAATTTTATTAATAATAATATACATTATTATATGAAAGGATATTATCTTGTATTTGCCCAAAAAAGGACATACCTTGTCAACACTTAAATTTGCAGTTTTCTTAACAATTCAATTTTTGGGGTCATTGCAATGTTTTACACCCTATAATTGCTAAGGTGATGGGCTTTGATGGTTTAACTTTTTTAAAATTGTGAGACTCATTTTCTATATACATTTGCATTTTATATTTTATTAATTAATCGGTTTATGGGCCATACCATTAGTTTGCTCAATATAAGTGATAATGTGATGGGCTTTCATTATAATATAACAAAGGGTTGATAAAAAAATGTGATGGACTTTGATTGTTTAACATCTGTAAAACTGTCAACAATTATGCTTTCTATACGATATATATATTTTACTAAATTTGAATTTTAATTTGCCCTATTGAATGTTAACATATACTTAAAATCTAAATCTCCATATCATAAATGTCACACGTATCGATGTATATACTCCGCATATCATTCCGTCCATAACATACAACTCTATACACTGAACTAAACATTATTACCATAAAACTTAATATTTTTGGTTATATTTTTAGCCAACAAAAATTACGCCCGCCCACCTATGGACGGGTTAGAATCTAGTATATATTTAAATTACAAATCTTCTATTATTAATTGATAAGGACAATTTATAAAGAACTTTGCTCCCATGTGTGATTTACAAATTTGCCATGCTGATGTGTTACATCCAGAAAGCTTCTCAAATTTTTCTTTTTAAAAGACTTAACTTACTAGACTAATTACAATCATTGCCACTCATATTAATTTAGATAAAGAATCAAATATATCTTATTAAACTAATTATTAAAAATTAATTATTCAAAAGATATCTTCCTTTCCTTAGTTAGACACACAAAAATTAGTAAATAAATTTAAAACATATTTATTAACCAATCAAATAAAAAGAATAAGATTTAAATATATCATATTAATTATTTTCTTATATTCAAATCCTTATTTAATTATATAATATGAATTATTTTTAAATCATTATATTTCTCTCATTTTCTTTGTTCACTTTTCTTTTCTAAATTGATTATCACATCAAACATATAATAAATTTCTATTTTTATACATATGCGATAATTTGAATTTAAAAAAACAAAACCAAATAAATCACTGTTTTTATTAATAAGATATATTGATTTTTCAATTAAAATATTAACTACAGAATTACATTCACATTTTAAAAAACAAGATGAAAATCAATAATAAAATCTTATAATCATTATATATTTGTAATTGCAATACTAATACAAAATTATATTATTATTCAGCATAACATTAACATACATATAAAATCAATTAAATTATTTCTATTTTAAATAAATTAAGTCATATTTAGTGAAATATTTTATAGATATATCACACGACATATGATACAAAAACTATTTGTTTATAATTGAAAAAAATAACTAAAACTATGCATTCAATATTTCTATCAATTATTTTCTGATTTTATACTTTTAGAAGCATTATAGTAGTTTAACCATTTAAAAAAATATATTTAAGACAAAAACAAAAATTCTATTTTTTTTGCAAAAATACCAGTTACAAATTTTTTAAATATAATGCAGGTGGAATTTGGTTGTTACCTAATATAGTTATCAAACATGTTTTGCATTTATTTCTGTTTATTATTAATTATTTTTAAAAAATCAAATTTTTGAAGATCTATATAACATAATTTGGAATCTTTACGATTAACCTCTATATAAGAAGAAATGTCTTCTATAATTTGTTTTCCATAATTTTTTTTCCCAACTCAATCTCTGATTTTAAATTTTTTAAGAATATTTAAAAAAATAAAGGTGAATAATTTAAGATTTTACAAAAAAAAAAAAATACTAAGTTGTTTGTTGGTCTTAACAATCAAGATTATTGTAATCGAATCAAAGGTTTTAGTTATTTGTTTCATTTAGTTTTATCTTATTCATACGTAATTTTTTTTCATCACTATTAGTGTTAATTTAATTATTTTCACAGTAAAATATACTCTATATATAATATTATATATTATAATTTAGCTCTATATTGTTTTCAAACTTGGATATTATAAAAAATATTATAGATATCTCACTCTGCGTAAAGCGCGGATTACTACCATAAAACTACTATAAGAAAAAAAATAAAACAACTCAACATTATAAACCGTTTGTTTACCTAGAGAATACCACAGAGTCCATGACTCTCTGCTTAAGATGAACTACTCTGACTTTGAACCTGAGTCCCTTGTGGTATTGGACCTTCAAGCATGTTGTAAGAGAAGTTCATCCGCGCAAGAATTTAAACGTGAGTTCTCCCAGCTCTGGTGGGATTTCGCCGGATAATCTGTTTTGAAATTGGTCCAATGATTGGAGATTGGTCAAGTTCGCCATAAATAGTGGAATACGAAATGTAAAAACATTGTTTGCCATGGTGAAGACAATCACTTCCTTGAGAAAACCGATGGATTAATTTGGGATTTCTTCCTTGGATCTATTCACAAAGATATCGATGGTTTTATATATTGTGAAACCACTCCAAACAAGCTCCACCTTCAATCCTTTGTTTGTTAGATCGACCAAATTATGTTAGTATCCTGAGCTATACCATCTTCAATCCTACTCCATGCACGACCAACAATGTCTATAACCGATGACATTGCACTCCAAGCTACCCGCAAAGTAATCTGATGGCAAGACTCCAGTGAAGTAGTTTATTGAAATGTCGAAAATTCTATGAGAAGTTGTTGGGCCATAAAACTCTGTTGGAATGAAGGACAGAAATCTGTAGATTGGACAACAATCTCAACCAAAATGGAAAATTTTCACAGAATCTATTGTCTTCCACATTCAGAAACTTGAGGCGAGTGTAGTTTAGTAAAGATTTGGGAACTTTTCTCCTGACAACCGATTGTTTGCGAGTCTTGTGACCAACATGTGATATTAAGTGATCACTGATAGATTCTTTTAGTAAAATACCGGAGTTTAGTAATAAAGGAAAATCTTGGAATGTGTTTGAACTTATATCAGACACATATTTGTGCAATCTTTGAATAACATAAGTTGGTACTTCAAACCCGTTAAAGGAAATTTGAGAAATGTTTGCATACCATAACATTGTCAATCTCCATATATAACCATTATGGTACTTGACCTTCAATTTGATTGGTAGAAAACTAGAAATGTCTAAATATCATAATTTGATTTAGGTTTGCAGGATGACAATGTCAGGATTTTCTATGGGTAAGGGAAAATGGAGAGTTGAATTGATCATCTTCAAATTAATCTCTGAAAGATCCTTCCATAAGTGGCATGAGGTGTGATAAAATACTAAGTTAACTTTGTTTTTGGTATTCAGATACGAGAGGTCATGTTTCTCAAGTGACTTGAGATGCAAGAAAATTCTAAAATCAACGAAGATAAAGATTTGGACTTTTTCTTAAGATTGTTAAAACTTTTGAGTTTTTTTATTAAAAGGTATTAAGATTAGGAAAAAAACAATCCTATTATTTTGATTTCACTTCTATTATAACACATATCATATATGGACTCTTATACCGGCCCATTAGGCCCATCAGGGCATTGTACTTAACCTAGATTCCTTATGTACTCTATATATACATTCCAGTGATTAATAAAGTTTCTAAGTTTTCACAACACGTTATCAGCACGATAAGACTCTCTGAGCGAAAAACCCTAATAAATCCGGCCACCACCAAAACCCTAAAAGCAAGTCGAAACTTAAAAGACGCATATCTTCCAAACCGTGAGGAACCAGAAGACGATCTACATATCAAATCGAAGCCCTCGACGAGACGAATCTACTGGTGAAAACCGTTTGTCGATCCAACGTCGGACGCGCCCTCACGCACACTTACAGTACACGACGATCAACCGAAAAAAAAAAAAAAACCAGATCCGAGTTTTTCCTTCTTCAACCAGCAGCTTCTCCAGTTTTGGTGATCAATCCTTGGAATTTGTAGCGGCTAACTGAGGTCTATTAGCTCCCAGTTTCATTAGCCTGTCAGAAATCCAAAGGTGGAAAAGGTATCTTCTAAAACTGAAAGCCATAGAACCTGTTGTTTAAACACTTCAAAACCCTATAAAAAAAAAAAAAAAAAAATCGATCTCTAATTGATTGAAAGTGTTTGATACTCTGATGATTGATTGATAACTTGTTGATTGATTGTTTAAATTACAAGTTTATGCATGTTCAAAGGTTTTAAACTCGTTTTATAAAACCCTAATTTACAAAAACCTAACAACCGTTTTTGGCCATGTTTATGGCATAAACCTATTCGATTTTCTCTATGTTTAATAAGCTTGTTGCAGCTTATTTGATTGTTGATTCTCTTGCTTGAAACACTTGATTGAATAAACTAAGAAAATCAACCCTAAATCCTAAGCTTGATTCACGATTTTGTAATCTTCAAAATCGTAAGTCATAATGCTTAAACCCTAGTCCTTTTCACGTGATTTCTTTGTTGTCCTTGTGAAATTATTAAAACCATCGACCACAGATCCTATAGATCTCGAAATCACATCCAAAATATGTTTTCCAAACCGTTAAAACCCTAGATAAAACCCTAATCATATTCGGCTCCCCTAGGGTTCCTCCTAAACCGCCTAAAACCGGCTAAACCTGGTTCTCATTAACCGAAATTATATTCGGCTTTAACCGATTAAATCACAGCTATTAAACCGACATCATGTTCGGGGTAACTAAAACCATACCCTTTAAAATTTACTATTTCCGAGAAAGTTCCCTCTAATAGAAAGTTTCCTCATATAAAAACTTTCCTCATATAGAAATTTTCCCGACATAGAAATTTTCCTCATTTAGAAAATTACCCAAATTAGAAACTTTCCAAATTTAGAAACTTTCCTAAAATAGAAATATTCTCAAAATAGAAAGTTTCATCATCAGCATGATTGAAGCTAATACCACTCTCAAAGCCCGGTTTACTGATTATACTATTTGGCACGATCGGCTCGGTCATCCCGGTGCAAATATGATGCGTAAACTAATTCAAAACTCTCAAGGGCATACCCTCAAAGAAAACCGAGTTTATCCTCAACACCTCATGTGCACAGCTTGTTCTCAAGGCAAATTGATCACTCGGCCTTCACCAGTTAAAATCTCTAAACAAACACTTCATTTCCTAGAAAGAATCCAGGGCGATATCTGTGGACCTATACATCCATCTTCCGGACCATTCCGGTACTTCATGGTCCTTATAGACGCATCGACCCGTTGGTCATATGTTTGTCTCTTGTCCTCTCGGAACCAAGCCTTCGCTAGGTTCTTGGCCCAAATCATCAAATTGCGGGCCCATTTCCCTGACTTCCCACTAAAGACTATCCGCCTTGACAATGCTGGTAAATTTACCTCACAAGCGTTTAATGACTACTGTATGGCCATGGGGGTAACCGTGGAACATCCTGTAGCACATGTCCATACTCAAAATGGATTGGCTGAATCATTCATTAAACGCATTCAATGGATAGCCCGACCATTACTCATGAGATCAAAGCTCCCGGCCTCAGCATGGGGACATGCAGTATTACATGCTGCTGAACTCATACGCATCCGGCCATCTAGTGAACACAAATATTCCCCATACCAACTACTCTCGGGTCATGAGCCAGACATCTCCCATCTCAAAACATTTGGGTGTTCAGTATATGTACCCATTGCTCCACCACATCGAACCAAAATGGGACCTCAAAGAAGGATGGGAATATATGTTGGTTTTGACTCTCCCACCATCATAAGATATCTCGAGCCAACCACTGGAGATCTCTTCAAGGCCAGATATGCGGATTGCCAATTCGATGAATCGGTATATCCCTCTTTAGGTGGTGAAACAAACAAGCTGGTCAAAGATCTTTCATGGAATCAAACATCATTAAATTGGCAAGATCCTCGGACTCTAGAATGTGATTCAGAGATCCAAAAGATTATTCATTAGCTAGCTAATCAATTGCCAGATTCCTTTGCTGACCCGACCAAAGTAACCAAATCGTACATCCCAGCTTGTAATGCACCAGTACGAATAGCTGTCCCAACGGGACAGACCCAAGTTGCTACAGAGTCTGCACCACGTTTCAAACGGGGCAGACCTCTCGGTTCCAAAGATAAGAATCCCCGGAAATCAAAGAAAGGTGCAATAACCGAAACCGGGATTCCTGCAATATCAGACATAGCCGCGGCTGAGACTCAATCTAATGAACCCTCAATGGAAGTTCGGGACGCCGAATCTCCAGGTTCAGAAGATAACAATGAGATCTCCATCAATTACAATATGTCCGAAATACAATGGAATCGAAAAGAAGTCGACTTAAATGCACTCTTTGCATACAAAGTAGCACTTGATGTTGCGCTCACGCAAGAGGATCTAGAACCCACGTCAATAACACAGTGTACACATCGAACAGATTGGCTAAAATGGAAAGAAGCCATAAACGTGGAGTTAAAGAGTCTCAAACTCAGAAACGTGTTCGGTCCGATCATCCGGACCCCATCACACATCAAGCCAGTGGGCCACAAATGGGTCTTTGTGCGCAAAAGGAACGAACTCGGTGAAGTCGTTCGATACAAAGCACGGCTTGTAGCACAAGGATTCTCACAGAGACCCGGAATCGATTATGAGGAGACTTATTCTCCAGTGGTGGATGCAACAACATTCTGATTCCTCATAAGTCTGGCCATAAGAGAAAATCTTGATCTGCGGTTAATGGATGTTGTAACCGCATATCTCTATGGGCCCCTGGACAACGAAATATATATGAGACTCCCAGATGGCATTGAACTAAAAGACAAAAATGCATCTCGAGATCAATACTGCATCAGGCTGAACAAATCCTTGTATGGACTGAAACAAAGTGGGCGTATGTGGTACAACCGCCTCAGCGATTACCTCATCAAAGAAGGCTACAAAAATGACCCCATCAGTCCATGCATCTTCATCAAGAAGTACTCAAACAAAGGATTTGTAATCATAGCAGTATACGTGGATGATCTAAACATCCTCGGAACATCTGGTGAGATCTCCCAAACAGTCGACTGCTTAAAAGCAGAATTCGAAATGAAAGACCTAGGCAAAACAAAGTACTGTTTGGGATTACAACTTGAGTACATCAAAGGAGGAATCCTTGTGCATCAATCGGCTTATATCGAAAAGGTACTCAAGCGATTTAATATGGACCAAGCTCACCCATTGACCAGCCCAATGGTAGTTAGAAGCTTAAGTGATGACCCTCTTGGTCCCAAAAAGGATGATGAAGAAATCCTTGGTCCTGAAAAGCCATGCCTCAGTGCTGTAGGAGCGTTAATGTACCTGGCTAGTCACACTAGACCAGACATATGTTTCGCCGTGAACCTCCTCGCTCGATATAGTTCATCCCCAACTCAGAGGCACTGGAACGGTATAAAACATCTCCTAAGATACCTTCGAGGTACTCAAGACTTAGGACTCTTCTATACTAACAAAAATAAAGATGGGTTAGTCGGCTTCGCCGATGCAGGATATCTATCAGATCCGCACACTGCCAAGTCTCAAACTGGCTACGTTTTTACGCATGGAGGAACAGCCATCTCTTGGAGATCAATGAAGCAGACACTCACTGCCACTTCATCAAACCATGCTGAAATCCTAGCCATTCATGAGGCTAGTAGGGAATGCGTCTGGCTGCGCTCCATGACTCAGCACATCCGCAGAGATTGTGGTATGGACGAAGACACACAGCCCACGGTGATGTATGAAGACAACGCGACATGCATAGCTCAGCTCAAGGAAGGATATATCAAAGGAGATCGGACGAAGCACATTCTACCGAAGTTCTTCTCAACCTCACCATGTACTCTTTTTCCTTCACCATGGTTTTGTCCCACTGGGTTTTTCCTGGTAAGGTTTTAATGAGGCAACATTCCCCAGCGCATTATCGAGATTCCGATTGAGTAGCTGACCCGGTTCACTCGTCCAAGGGGGAGTGTTATAACACATATCATATATGGACTCTTATACCGGCCCATTAGGCCCATCAGGGCATTGTACTTAACATAGATTCCTTATGTACTCTATATATACATTCCAGTGATTAATAAAGTTTCTAAGTTTTCACAACAACTTCAAGTTTTTTTTTAGTTTTATGGTTATTTTAGCTTGGTTCCATAATCCAAATTTGTACAAAATTACATTTTATACCAAAAGAAATTGTAGGCATTGTTCTAGTTTAGATTCGATTCTTTTTGCCATCTTAGGAAACTATTTTATTTTTCCTTCTTCTTGCCATCTTAGGAACTACTTCCTAAGTACAGCAGATAAATAAAACTGTCAAGGAAAAGAAAAAAAAAACAACATTTTAGTAAAATTATCAAAAAGATTTTTTTTGTCACAAAACGACGACTAATTTTTATTGCATAAAAATTGCATAAATACCCTTAAAAACCACATCTTCCATCTACCCATCTTCATCTCCTTGTTTCTTACTATTTTCTATATAAGTCTCAAATTCCTAAGAACACCAAATCTAAAACCTTAAAATCGACACAATGAAATCATACAAAGGATCATCAATTCTCGCTACCGATTTTTATATACGACCAATCTCCTCTTTACCCACTTCGTTTCCCTCCACGACTCTCTCTTACCCGACCCGAAACCGATTCTTATCAACCCGGATCCAAGCCCGGCTCATCCACGACGACCCGGTAAAACAATCGGAGGATTTAAGCTTCTACGATCTTCTCGGCGTCACCGAATCAGTCACTCTCCCGGAAATCAAACAAGCGTATAAACAGCTAGCTCGAAAATATCACCCCGATGTTTCGCCGCCGGATCGGGTCGAGGAATACACAGATCGGTTTATTCGGGTTCAAGAAGCTTACGAGACTCTCTCAGATCCTCGCCGGAGAGTTCTCTACGACCGTGATTTGTCTATGGGATTCTCGTTTTCGTTCTCCGGTAGACGCCGGAATCGATTCGATGAGGTATTCAAAATTTTATTTTCGAAAATTTTATTAATTTTGCTAATTTTCGTGATGAACCAAAAAATTTGAAGAAAAAAAGAAAAATCAGCTCCACTGTTTAGCTGTATGGTTTAGGAAATTTAAAAGTTAGACAATAGAATTTAATTATTTCACACTCGAAAATTTATCACATCGATGTTGATACTATTGATTAGGATATTTCTGTTTCATATGTGGACAAATGCTACTGTTCAGTATTATCCACAAAACATTTTTATATTTTTCTGGACCTTAAAAAGAATTTTTATTTTATTTTACTGAATGATTCGAGATCATTGTGTGCATCCTTGTCGTCAGAATGGACCCTTTGTGTATTGGTCCAAAAAAATTGACCCATTTGAGTTATTATAAAAAACTAGGCAATTCTCTAAAATAATACAAGAAACATAGCATAATTAATTTAACTTTTAATAATAACATATCAATACTAAAATAATTTAAAACTTCATTCTAATAAAGAACATCTTAAACCTAGGAAAAGAAATTATTTATAATTTATTTTGGTATTATAATCTTTAATCTGTGGTATTAGTTTTGAGTTTTAGTGTGCTAGATTTGGAATAAAAAGCTTATTTGTGTTAATTTATCCATTTTTGTTTACAATGGGATTGGTTAGAAAGTAGTGGAATAAAGAATGTTGACATTTACAACAATTGAGACTCTTTTCCAACTTGCTTCATCTATTTGACCCTACATGACTCACAGTGATGATCTTTAGAATTCAATTATTTGTTTAGATTCTAAATCTTTTGAACCAAACCATTTATACAAGTACAGAATTGATTTGAGTTTTTGGTGATTGATTGTTCAGGAAGTGGTGGAAGAGAAGAGTGAGTGGAAGAAAAAATGGCAAACTCAGCTCTCAGGATTAAAGAGAAGAAGCAATCAAAAAGAAAATAGTAACTCAATGTCCTGGGCTGCTAGAATGCGCCGTCAACATCATCACATGTCTGATGATGATTCTTCTTCTTAACCCAGAGAACACCAAATCTCGCTTATGTATATAAAGCATAGCATATAATTCAACCAAAAAAAGAAAGAAAGCATAGCATATAAACCTGCAACTTTGTATATACTCTTTTGGTGTGCTTATGCTAATATGCTAATTAGCAAGCACATTAAAAGGCCTAATTACTAAAAATAAGTTCCTTTTGCTAGTGGTTTCAACTTTCAAGTGTTAGTTTACAATTCAAAGACCCGAATTGGAGTTGTGGCAACAACATTTGAAACTCAAGTGAGTGTGTTAGTATGACAGAAATAAAACAGAGGTTCCGATTCATGACACAGATAGGAAAATAATGGTTTGGTAATCGTGCCATGGTGATGGTACATTCGTTTAACTAATTTTACGTTCGGAACTATTTATTAATTCTAAAATACAATGGAAATCAAAATAAGTATCCGAATTACAGTAAAAACTTTATAAATTAATAATATTTAAACTTTCAAAATTTATTAATTTAACGAGTTATTAATTTATAAAAAAAAAATTAATTTAACAAAAAATTTAAATTTAAGACCAAAAAAATTTATTAATTTATAGAGTTTCAACTGTATTTGTTTATAATTAAAAATTTAAAAATTAATGAATAATACTTAATAACTACTTTAAATTTTCTAAATTTCTCAAAAATATTTCTGAAATAACCCGAAATGTTCATCACAAAAGTTAACATTTAACTTTGTTCGGACAAGCAGATGATTTCGGTTCATTTTCAGATCGATTGTTCGGATCTTGTAAGCATGTCTGAATCTCTAATAGATTGGTAATCTTTCATGATAAAGGTAGAATTCTTCTGTATCCTTCGCAAGAGCTTATCAAACTTCACCTTATCCCATATTCCGAGAAAGTCTAAATGTTTGAGTGAATAGTCTTGTAAAAGGAGCTCGAGCAAAAAAAAATTATTTTTTTCCCAAATCAATCATACCGAGCCGGTCAAAAATAGTCAGCAAACCATTTTTATGATGGGCCAAATATGATTGTAATAATTGGGTCGCAAAAAAAAAAAGTTAACATTTACCTAAATTATTAAAAGTTTGGAAATGATTTAAGTTATCCAAATTTTATGGAATGTTTCTTTATAGAACACTTTGGGTAATGTTTTTATAATACCCCAATTACCTTCTTTTCGTCCTTTTACCACAATTATTTGTTTGATCCCCCAAAAAAACAGAGCGAAGCAGTACAATCTTTACCATAAAAGACACCAGCTAAAGCCAAAATACTTTAGTTAATTGAATTATTTAACTTTACAACAACGTTACAATTCACAATCGTCACTTAACTGATTTTTGTTTTTTGGATTTAGCACCGAATATCCGGATTATACAATAGCTTTAACTGATACTTCAGCAGCACACAAAGCTAAATCATATTTCCAAAAACACACATAAAAAAAAGAACACAATTCATCTTTCATCTCTAGACGTTTTACTACTTATTAACCGTTGATTCTCACGGCGCGATCAAACCACAGTTCTTAAATTCCAATTTTACACTCTCCATCTCCTCCTCCGGCAACGTCATCGTCACAACCCTCTCCTCCGAATTCTTCGCCGGAAAAACAACCACCAACCCCTCCTCCCCTACCCCTTCAACATTATAGTACACCGATTCCGGCGACTTCCCCATCACTCTCGCCTCATAAAATCCCAATTCGCTCAGATCCACGAACGTCAATTTCGCTCCGTAAACAACAAAATCCAAATTCCCATCACAACTCTCCCCGATCTCGTCGATTCCACATCTCTCGTCCGTCGCTTCCGCGATACGCTTTACCAACTCCTCCACCGTCGCTTCACCCACCGGAAAATCCACGTGGACGGAGCTTATCACCTGACTATTTCGAATCCCTTTAGGTTTCAGCATGTTCGGATCCTTTCTGATGATCGTAACAATCAATGGCTCTGGCTCTTCCCTAACCTTAGCTATGCATTTCCATATGATTCCGGCGAGAATCTCGAACACCTGAGTTTGATCGTCTCCGTACGCCGGAAAATGTGGTGATACCTGGTCGGCGACTGAGAGATTGAAAGAGAATTTTGCCATTTTCTTGTTGTTTGGAGTGATCCAGAGATCTCCAACCGGGTCGACCCGTTTGATTGAAACCGGGGCCTTAACCGTAAGGTTTGGGCTACGAAACCTTCTGATTCCGTCAGAGGTTTCTAGAGTGTAGATCTTCTCCCCTGACATGGCTTTAGCCCAGAAGTTGAAAGCATAGAGCAAAGAGAATGAATCTCCCATGATATGTGCCCAGTTTAGGCCCAAAGCTAATCCTCCGCACTTAAACCGGGTCATCTGCGAAAACAATAAGCTGGTTATTTTTTGTTGTTTTTCGATTTGATCTGATACACGCAATGTTCAAAATTTTGGTTGGCACTATTAATCTTTGGTTTGAAGAAGAGTTAACACCTATTAGAGATGTCAAAATGTGTTAACTCGTTCAATTTGATGCAGCTCATTAGACCTAGACATTCAGGTCTAAATACGGGTTGGTTCTTTTGGGTTTTGAGCAACTTAAGTAGGGAGGTTAGGACCAATATAAGAACTAAAAAACTCAGTTCACTTTAGTTTAGATAGGTCTCGAAACTAGATCGGTTCTAACATAAAATCAAATTATCCGAACAACCCAAAAGCACACACCCGAACTACCCAAATTTTTTTCCACACTTTTCAAAATACGTTAATAGAAACTAAAATTTGATTCAATTTTTGATAAAATGGTTCGTTTAAGCAAACTAAGAGCAATTGGATATTTCAATTATTCGGTTATTTTAGTTTAAACATAACTAATATCTTCAGATCTATAACTGTAATTTTGAGTATTTCAGTTATCTCAAATCTAGTTAAACATAATATGTTTAGATTTATAATTGTATTTCAGAAATTTCAGACATCCATTTGGTTTCAGTTCGAGTAGTCAAAGAAGAACCATTCTAATATTAATGACAATTATTAGCATCTGAGCTGTTTAAACAGATGACTAAACGCCTAAACAATCGATCGTCTATTCGTCTAAGCATCTAAACAACAGACACTAGATGGTCGATTTTTTTAACAGTGGATAAAAATCAGTTTAAAACGGTTTAGATTCGACACACCATAAATTCGCAAAATATGGTCTGATTTTTGTTTTTGTTATTAAAGTCGGCAACTACTCCGTCGTTTTAACGAGGCAGTGTCTTTTCATGCAAGTTAATGGTACGGTCAGATCTTTCGTGTATTTAAATTTTCCTTACGACAAGTCATATACATTTAATGTTTCTATATTTCATCTGCCTTTCTCGATTAGGCATATTGTCAGAAAGAAAAATGAAACCCAAAAACAGAAATATATCCATTTCACCTAATAATTGCTTTTATGTATAGATGAGACCCAATCAGCATGGTTTGTCTCTTTTTTTTGTTTCTTCTGCTTAATATATACTGTTTTCCTTTTTTATACTTTTTAATTAAATTTTAAATGACACTATATATGGTATTTAGATAGAAGAGAAGATACTACTTCCAATACTTCTTTCTTAATACATGTATCAAATTTGGGATTATATAAACCGTTGCTCAAAAAAAAAATAAAATAATGGGGACTATAAAATACTTGTTTATTGTATCTACCTATTCACATGATTAATATTTAAGAAGAAAGAAAAACCCTAAATAGTGGCGATGATCTGCTCCAAAATTGTTAACCTTTATTATTCGCCATGCAATATCATACTTCATAAGATTAATACTTTAAGAAAACATAAAAAATAATGTAATTTATTGTCAACTAGAAAAGTATAATAGACTGAATAATTATAAATTTATAATACCATTAGTGTAGAACTTTGAGTATAGTCACAAATATTTTGGTCGATAATACACGATTAAATAAAGAGAGAACAATAATGCTATTTGTGTGTGTGTGTGTGTGTGTGTGTATGTGAGTAGTAGTAAATGAATATGACAAACTCAACAAGAGAAAATTGTTAAAAGTAAATTACCTGAACATAGATCAAAGGGGAGAAAGACAACTCCGGTCCAATGGGCTGATGGTAAACCAGAACCTCATCAATTGACCGGTCCGGTTTACTGAGCCACTCTTCCACCGTGAGATTGCATTGACCTTCCACGAAACGCGTGCCACTGTCGTTGCACTTGATGTACGGACGGCCCGAGTCTCTCCGCCAGAACCTTCCGGTGGTCCAGGCGATCTGGTCGAACAGCATGAACATAGCCTCTTTCACGTGTTTCACGGTCAAGTCACGTGCCGTCTCGGACGAGTAAATGTAAGCCGCCTTGAGGTAGTGGAGCTTCATGGCTAGGTCTAAGCCGGTTGGTTCGCGGGTCGCACCAGTCTTACTCGGTCGAGTTGCTCCCACTGTCGATAACCGGATGTTGTATACCGGACCCTGGCCCTGTCCCTGTTCTTGAGATCGTCCCATGATGACTCAATGGAGTTCAATTGATTCTATGTGATATTGAACTAACTAGTAGATGTAGGTATACAAATATATAGATTTTTTTTGCTATAATAATATATATAGATTAACATAAGCTATATGAAATTTGACATTTACCTCTCTCTGGTAAGTAATATATATTTGTATAGGTGATAGGTTTTATACCTTATGAGCCTTTCGTGTATATATAGAGACTATTGATTTGATTATGTGTAACCTGTTCTGTTACGAGTAGGTGGTGAAACCGTTTAATTAATTGCCTCTTTTTGTTTAAAGATAAGGTGATTCCAAATGATTCAGTTCATGGTTCTTAGTGCTTTTAATATTTGTGACCTACTAGTCTTTGTCTCAAACCCGAACACACAGCTATTGAATATTCTTTTAAGTTATATATAAATTTTGAATCTGTCAGAATCATGATATAGATCGAAAAAAATCAGGATTTTCTTAGTAGTATGTCGAGATTAAATCAATTTTTTATGAAGAGATAGTCCTTAGTATATACTAGAATGGGATTTTTTTTAATTACTGTATTACGAACGTTTGAATTCAACTATTAACGCTGTTGATTTATGTCAAATGTTAGATGCTGATGTCGGGGTGATAGGGACATTGGCTTTGTGTTTTGTACTTAGTGGTAATTTTGATTATGATTTGGAGAATTTCGGCCGTGAAATGTGGGACAAAAATCACTTAGATAACAAGTTAAATGCAAAAATGAACTGGAATTTTTTTTTTTTTTAAAAAGAACTGGAATCTATTATATAATGGGAGAGTTTTCTCTGCCTCTAGGGTGTCCACATCAACATAAAAAAACAAAACTAAATTTAATAACTTAATTAATTCACATATTTTAAAATAATATTATTTTCATTTAATAATAAAAGAAAAACACTAACACTAATGGGGTGTTATTAGAGAGTTGATTTATAAAGATTTTTAAAGTTTAAGATTCTATAGTTATTGGTTTGTGGATTTTTACATTCTTAATAGATTCCTCTGTTATTCATTTAGAGATTATAAAAATCAGTTGTTATTGATATGATGATTTTTATAATCTAATCAAAATCCATTGTTATTCAAAAAGTCTGCATTTTAATGATTCTATGATTCTGTTATAATCTAGTGTTATTGGCATAATGATTCTTTATAATTTAATTCATAAATCATGATTCTCAAAATACTACCTATATCCCTTAGATCTCAAAATCTGTCATATTAAAACATTCTTAATAGATTATTTAAATCCATAGGTTCTCTCTAAATTTTACAAATCCAACAAAACTCTTAAAAATTTGACAAATCTCATGATTTTTAAAATCAACTAAAATTTTCATAAATCTAACTCCCAATAACCCCCCCTAAATTTAATGACTTCATTAATTCACACAGTTTTCTCTTCATTTAGGATTTTAGGGTATCCACATCAGCATAGAAAAACAAAACTAAAATTAATGAGTTAATTAATTCACACATTTTTAAATAGCATTATTTTCATTTAATAATAAAAGAAAAACACAAACACTAAATTTAATGACTTAATTAATTCACACATTGTTTATAATTATTACTTTTTATTAAGAAGAAGAAGAGTAAAAATTGGGAAAACAATAAAAATACATAGTTACAGAAAAAGATGAAGATGAAAATGAAAATCATAGACGATGAAAAAGAATAAGAACAATAGGAGGAATAAGAAAAAAATCAAAATATAAAGAAAAACGTGTAGATGAAGACAAAATAAAAGAAGAATAATACATACACGAGCTAAGTAAAAATAAGAGACGAAACAAAATCAGAAAAAGATGAAAAAATATCGAAAGAAAAAAAAAGAAGTTGAATCGTTCTAAGTATTTAGGTTGTTGACAATAGAAAGAAAACAAATAAATAGAAGTCGAAGAAGATGAAGAGGAAGATGAAAAAAATGAAAAATAAAGAAGATAAAAAAGAACACAAAACTGATAAAGAAGAATTTAAAAAAAAATACGATGAATAAATGTTGAAGATGAGAAAGAAGACCAAAAACAAAAATAACAAACTATGATAATATGAAGATAGAAAATGAGTCTAATAAAATCAAGAACAGTAAGAAGATAAATATAATGAATTAACTATTTAAAAATAAATTTCGTGCAACGCGTGGATTATAAATCTAGTAAAGTCTAATAATGCTTTTTAAGCTAAGCAAATTGTTATTTAACTTTATGAAAACAAAATCTAGTAGTATCATTTTTCGTGAATTGTGTGGACATACTAAAATGGACGATATTTCTAATTAATTTATCACAGAATTATATTATGTATATACATATATATATATATATATATATTTGATACCTTTTTAATCTTCGACGTAATCCGATTTATCTATCATTCTCTATATGGAGAAAAGCAAATCTAAAACTTCTGATTTTAAATATTTGGTTTATGATTTTTAAGTGTATCAAATATCAGGAGACATGAAACCTAGCCAATTAAATAAAACTTTAGGGCTTTTCGTGACATTGTTTGGGACTTGGGTTAACTGACAAAGAGCTGGTCATCAGTCTTTTGTTAATCTAGTTGATTTTATAGTTAATTTAAGTTTACCTAGTTCAAATTCAACTGTTCAGAATTTTCATTTTGTTGATATGAGTCAGAGTTAAAATTATTCTGTTGTAGTTTTTGCCATAAATGACTATTGTAGATTTTGATGCGGATTCTACCGACTATTAAAGAAAACATTGACCTAAGTTTGCAATCTTTTCATTTTTAGCTACTTCTAGTAAAAAGAGTAAATCCTTAGAAATTTACAAGGACTAGCATTATTCGTTGGATGAAATTACAATTAATGCATTTCCTATTAATTTTGACAACATATTTGAATATCTTGTTGCTATAATTTTTACTCTTTATAGGATCTCTTCACAACTCTTTATAGCTTTCACTTATCCAAGAAAGGTATTATTTTGGTTGACGATTTTTTTTTTAGATATTAGGATAAATTTTGGTAAAGGTATTTTTAATCACTAGTCACTAATAAGATAAATCATGAGAAAAATGTTTGAAGTATTTTTTTCTTATCCATATATATGCCTAAATAAAGTATTTCTCAAGATTTTCAGTTTTGTTTTTAACGGTATGTTTTCCAAGATTGGTAACGTTTAATAGGTTTGTTCTTCGGCTGTAGCCTATAATGTACTTGCAGACTAATTTGGGTTAGATATCGTTGAAAGAAATAGAAGACTCTCAAACTAATTAAAAAGACAGTTGAAATTAGTAAATATATTTGCTTATGGGAGATGATTTGTACCTTATATGTGTTGAATATCTGCAGTGGGACATCCTATTAGTCTCTGCCAAAATTGGTTCGAGGAGTATCATTTATTATCTGAAATCTATTTATTAAAGCCCTAAACGCTGGCCACCGTAAATTCAAAGCAAATTAGCCAAGTGTCCAACCAAAAAGACAACGGTTTATAGATCTAGGGGCCACATTTAATACGTTTACAAAATAATTATAACGAAAAATTGATTTTAAAAATACTAAAATAAAAATAGTTTTGAAGTATTTTTGAATGGATCTATGTACATGCACGTAATCCAATTTCTTGTTTGTGTTGTTGGTGGGATGATCTCTCAAGGCTCCTCAAAACTCAAAACATCTTCTTATTTTCTTTTCTTTTTTCTTGATAATCTCGATAGTGGAGTATATAAGAGGTTGATTAGGTACACATATAACATAAGTTTGAAAAGTATAAACTTAGTTATAGGTATAACAATGTTTTCGAAATGTCATGGGTTTTTTGAACTTTTTCTTTTCTATAACTTTTATATAGGATCATGTTCATTGTATATAGTCCTTTTTTAAATGTGTTCTGAAATAACTAAACAATTCAGTAGATACTTTGGAAATGAATTCTATAGAAATATAGAAAATGATATAATTATATAAACAAAACTAAGAAATATAATGCCACATGATATGGAATTGGTTGCACATTTATTTATATCAGTGAAGATTGATACAGCTTCCATATACTAATTAAATCGACCAAGGACCACTTACACATGGCTGTGAAGCTGAACTTGAGAAGATAATATTTGTGAAGCAAGATCAAGACTGTTCTTGACTTTTGACATGAATCTAACGATCAATCTTTGCGTACGAGTAATTAGCAAGAACTGCAATAACTTTTTGAAAAATTAGCAAAAACCCTTTATAATTAGGTCTGAATTGGTTTAATTTCTATAATGATATTGTGTGTTTCCGTGTATGCATGCTTTTTTTTTTTCCTTTTTTGGTTACATGAATCAGTGAATTATCGATTTGCTGATTTGCATGTTCCATATGAAGAACCTTTGTGAAATCAGGTTGGATCACTATGCACACGTCAATAATGTTTATTTTGTTGCATTAATTATTGCAAGTTAAAGTCCAGAGTGTCAAGTGTTGTATAAATAATGTTCAGGGACTGACGTGCAAGTGCAACCGCAACTTTTGCATTTGTTCTCTAACATAATGGATTTTTGGACCGATTGATAAATACCCATTTAATGCTAGGTCGCAGTTATGCAGCATAAATATATATATATATATTTGCTGCATTAGTGCTGACATGATCGCACCAGTGATGAAGTCATAATTTTTTTTTATTGGAAACAAATAAGGATATATCTGATTATATGAATTGAGATACTGATATTAAACTTTAATAAATTATATTAATTTTAAAAAATTTATTGGAAGTGAATAACCCTGTTTTAATACATGTGGTTCCGCCATTTTTTTTTTTTCATTTGTGTCCGATTATACAAGTGCCATATCTAAGTTTTATTACTCTTTAAGTATATCCTTCTACTTGTTTGAATACTTTATTCACTTAATTGGTCAAAGGCTATTTAAAGTTTTCTTTCTTTCAAAAGTAATGAAATCACCATACGTTTGAAACAGAGCCATGACTATGTGTTGGAAAAACAAGCAATGAGGCCACAATAAAACAAGAAGGCCGTTATTTCAAAAATAAATTTATGTATTTATTTTTGATATTATATGTTTTTTTGGTGAGAAGTCCATGAGGACCATGACATTATAACAAGTACGGTCACAAGATAGATTGAATTGTTTGATTATCGTATTAATCTAACTAGGAGAGAACCCGTGGTATACACGGATCTTGTTTTAATATATATTTAAATACTATATTTTTAAAATTTGTATTGAATTTTATATTTATTATCAATGTTTTTACGTTTAAAATATTTATATTTTCCTTGATTTTTTTTAATGATAATTATTTGTAATCTCTTCTACACCGGTTGTGTCAAATCGTCTGATTTTTCTTCCAAAATAATAAGAGATTAAAAATATACTATTTTAAATTTTATATGAAAACGTAATAATTCGCTTATAAATATACGTTTAATATCAGAAAAGAATATTTATTTGTTCTTCGATCTTCATATTCTTTTTATTCTTGTAAATCTTACTAATATAATACTTGTTAACTTTTTCAATTTACCATTTTGAATTTTTTAGTTATATATATTTTATTGATTCCATTTTTTTAATTTAAATTTATGTATGATATTTTTACGTGCACATCTTTCTTTATACTATTTTTTTTTAATAATTGTTATCTCTTTAATCATTTATTAAATATTTTTTGTGTTTTTTAATTTATTAGTTGAAGTTTTATATAAGAATACTTGAAACTTCGTAATTTATTCAGTCTTAATTTTTTTTATTTGCATTAAAATTTAGTATATTTTTAGTTTGAAAAAAAAATTAAATCACTTGAAAGAAGAAAATAGAATAGTGCATCTAAAAAATCTTGTATTATATAATTTATAAGTTTTTCTATATTTAAATTAAATTTGAATTGTATTCTAATGTATATATATATATATATATATATATTAATCTTTATTTATGTTTTTAATGTGTTTTGCTTTAAATTTAATTAATTATTTATTTTATCAATTTTTGGATGTGCCACAGGTCACTCTCTCCATTGCTGATGTGTCACTCATTTGGAGAGAGTTGATTGTCTTTTATATATAAGATTTGTATTGAATTTTATTTTTACCATCAATGTTTTTTCGTTTAAAATATTTATATTTTCCGATTTCTTCTAGATGATAAATTATTTGTAATCTCTTTCACACCGGTTGTACCAAATAATCCAATTTTTTTCATACGGTAATGAGAGACTAAAGATCTACTATTTTAATTTTTATATAAAAACGTAATAGCTCATAGAAAAATTTACCATTTTGATTTTTTTTGGTTATATATATTTTATTGATTACATCTTTTTAAAAATTACTAAAAAACTTTGTATGACATTTTTATGTATCCACTTTTTTTTTACTATTATTTTTTAGTAATGTTTTTAACTCTTTAATCATTTATTGAATATTTTGTGTGTTATAATTTTATTAGTTAGAGTTTTATATAAGATTATTTAAAATTTCTTAACTTATTCAGTCTGATAATTTTTTTTCACTTTCATAAAAATTTAATTATACTTTTAGTTTGAAAATGTAGTTTAAATCACTTGAAAAGAAGAAATGGAATGATGTATTTCAAAAAGTTTTATATTATATAATATTTATAAGTTTTGATATATTTAAAATAAATTTGAATTTATTTATTTAAATACATTTGTTATACATATTAATATTTATTAATGTTCTTTAATGCTTTTTCTTTAAATGTGATTAATTGTTTATTTCATTAAGATTTTAAATGGACAGGTGGCGCTTTCTCCAGTGCTGATGTGGCAAGCAGCTGGAGAAAGTTGGCCAAGTTTTATATATAAGATTAGGTGAACTTGGCAAACTTCTTGATAGGGAACCATCGAACTATGGAAGAGAATAAATGGAGTTTTAGAAGTCCATGAGCTTCATAATTAAGTTCATCGTATGAAAAATATGAGTTTGGAATTAGATGTCTGGTTTAGGTAATTTTTGGTTTACCCGTTTCAATTGAGTTATATAATGGTTTAGTTTTGTTTTCTAATTGGTTAGGTTGTTTTGATAAATAGTAAACCGAAATTAACCATTATATATGTGGATTTTAGTTTGTAATTTTGGTTGGTGTGTAAATATGTTTGGAACTTTCAAATTGTGGGGAAATACATTTTTAACTTTCAAACTATGAGGATATAGGTCAAAGTCGAAAGTTTGGGTGAATCTGTTACTATATAAAACTTTGGAGAGAGAAATAAGTTGTTTTTTTATTTTTTTTATTATTGACTTTCATTGTTGCTACTTGTATTCGTATTGAAACAATAATAAAGATCACATATTCAAAATTGCTTTAAGCCTCTAAGACTATCTTCAACCGGGGATGTTGGCCGGGTTCATAGGCAAAAGTATATAAAAAAAATTAAAAAAAACTCAATATTATTTAAACTGGTCCTTAAATAATTAAGGACTTTAAAATGGGTTCTTAGGACCACATGTCCTATTGTTATTGGGCAGAAAGATTTTTTTTTAAACCTCTCTCTTCTGCTCGACTTTTCCTCCTCAAAAAATTAGCCGATGATTTTTTTTTTGGCCAACGATTGTTTCACCAGATCCCTTCGCGTCGATTTTTCTATATCCTTTCGCGTCGATTACTTCCTGTTTCAAGTGAGTGTTTCCATATTCATATTTTTTTTGTTGATTGAGAATTAGGTGCTAATTCCTAATTCTATGAAAAGACATAACCATTTTGTCGGATGTCTATGAACTTGACATTTTTGAGTTTGATGTTTCTGCTCTTAGATACCTTGCGTGATGTGGTTTTTCTTACCATTAATCTTATCTCTGGTTCCCAGTTTTGAAATTTTTTTGGTTTATGTTTTGCATTTTGAATTTGTAACAACCTGACCTCCTAATGTCAGTTGTTAGTATTCTCGGTTCATTTAAAATTAGATTATCTCTTCTAGTAAGCCCATTTCTAATCTCTTTTTAATCTCTTGTGAAGCCCTTAAACCCAGCCCAATTAAACTAATCCTAAGTATAAATACCCAATTAACTCCCTAAAACCCCCATTAACACCCTAAACCTAAATCAGAGAAACACTAGCCTCCTTTTTCATCTCCTTCTCCTTCCCTGCGCCGAGTCTCTCCCTCTCTCTCTCTCTCCTGCGTTTCTGTTTCTTCTCACCTCATCCTTGCTTTGATTCCCTCTCTCTCACTTTCTCTTCCTCTCTCCTTGCCGCAGCCAGCCTCTCCCACCTCCCAGCCAAAGCTTCTCACTCATGTCTAGTTAGACTTCTCTTAAACCAAGTAATAGATCTGCTTGCTAGGGTTTTAGATTGTTAAGACTTGGATCTCTGTTGATTGTGTGTTGATGATTGCTGGTTGCTGGTGGAATGTTAAATAATGAACCTGAATATGAATCTAAATTTATGGAACCCTAAAATATGGATTGTTTGTGTTTGATCTGGATCTATCCTGTTTGTGATATAGAATTGTTAGGTCGCCGATTTATCTGTTGTGATCTGTTGGTGTTGTTTGCTGAGTTAGTACCGTCAGTGTGACCGTGGCACTAGCCCAACGGTAGGGGAGGTACGCCAATCCTCTCAATGTTGTCTGTGTGATCTGAGGCCTGTCTGTGGTGACGTCTGTGCCATGTCTATGATGACATAAGATCCCTTTCTATGGTGACTGGAGGCGGAGTGGCTTGGCTTAGTGAGATCCATTTCTGTGTTGATTGGGTGATTCTTTTTGTGGTGATTGGTGGGTAGAGTGACGTTGTTGATGAAACAGTGATGTTCCCCTCAATGGGTCAAAGCTCTTCTGCTATTTGGTAGTTGCTTATAGGGTTACCCTTATTTGCAAACTTGTTTTAGGATTAGGCTCTCTGCTATATTCATGTTTGTTAGATGGTGTTGTGGGTCTTCTTAAGGCTCATTCTCGCTGAGTAATCCCAAATTACTCATCCCTCTTTTTTTTTGTTTTATTTTTAGGTAGATCAGCTATGTCTATGTTGTTGCTTGTTATCTGGACATTTTCGAACCTGGCAGACCTGAAGCTCACCGAGGGATTATGGTCTTAACATGTCCGATTCTCCGGTTTTCTAGGAAGTTGGAATAGGGATGTTACAGAATTGTTCTGTTCCTCTAGTTTGAGTTTGGGTGAATGGTCATAGATGTGAATTTGGTTATGGTGATCTTCATTTAGATTCATTTTTCTGCAAGATGAGTAGGATAGGATTCCGAGAACTAAAATGTTGATTTTAGTTAGAAATCAGATGAAAAATGTTGGATTTGAGCTTCTTTGCAGCTAAATTTCCTTTCAAATTCAATTCCCATTTTAGTTACATTATGATTATGTCAAGAAAAAAATCTTCTGATGTCTTGACAATTTGCAGCTCCAATAAAAGACAATAAATCAAGAAAGGGTCTATTAAACAAATCCTACCGATAAACTCAAGTCTTCAGAGCAACAACGATGATGAAAAAGAACCTGAAAGTGGTTCCGCAGAGAATGTTTCGAGCGTCAAATCAGACGCAGAAAAAGGCAATGATATTCATTCCACCATAGATATTAATCATGCTGATGAGAACTCAGAGTGTTAAGAATACGATGAACGTGTAGTTGTGTTAGAAAAGGAATGCTCGGGTTTGGAATCTTCTGTAAAAGATTTGGAGTCTAAGTTATCGGTTTCTCAAGAAGATGTCTCGAAGCTTTCTACTCTTAAAACCGAATGCTCTGATCTATGGGCAAAGGTAGAGAGTCTACAGCTGTTGTTAGATAGAGCTACCAAACAAGTAGAGCAAGCGATTTTAGTGTTACAACAGAATCAAGAGTTGATATATTAATAAATTGCATCATTTAGTGTACATATTTAAGTCCAAATCATGTCTCATTTGCATACATTTTAGGTCTTTAGACATTGTTTTAGGACTTAGGAGATTGCATTAGGTCCAAGAGAGTTTTGCATGGTTTGGAGTGTTAAACAGGTGCTTATAGAGCCTATTTGGAGTGGAGAATGTGAACCAGATGAAGAAATGGACTTGAAATGATCAAAAATGGTGAAAAAGGGCATTATGGAGCTTCTCGGCAAAAGACTGTACTGATGGTCGGAGATTCTCGGCTAAAATCAATACCGCGGGTAGGATTCTCGGCCAAAACACGTACTGGTCGCTTAAACTTCTCGGCTAAAACTCTCGGGTGCATATACATCTCAGAAATCGCGTTTCTAGAAGATCTTTCCGGCCGATTCAGCTTCCGGGGTCTTCAGCAAAGATCAAGATAATTGAGTCTAAATTCCAGACCAGTTAGAATCAAGACATTTGGAGCACTGAGACGAAAGATATGGCCACCGGAAGACAAACATGTCTCGCACTCATTCCGGAAAAATCCAATATACCTCAAAGACGTCGTTATCGGGAAGCCTTCCCCTCCGATCTGGTTTACAGGATCTTCATAAAAGTTAGAGATCTTGAACCTGACCATGACAAGCAATGAAGATCTTTGACACGCCCATAATGCCACAGCCAAACATCAGGCCGTGGCAATCACCGAATGTCCACGCCTTGACACGACCATATTGACACGGGATGACACAAGACCGTGGCAATATAAGAAGTTCATCACCCAAATTCAGAAAAGAAGAGACACGGCCACTAGACATGGTTTAATTCAAACCATGGCAACCTTGATCATGAAGAATCTGTCCTAGAACTTTGACACTGTCAGTTTGCCACGGTCTAGCCAAGCATCATCTGACCGTGGAAAACCACACCACTATCCATCAAAGCCGGGTCAGGACCCAGTTTTTACTGGGCTAACCCGGCCCATTAAGACTTAGTATATATATGTTTTTAGAGAAAAACCCTAGGAATCTTATCTTCTATCTTAGTTTCTCTCTAATTTTCTTTACCTTTTTAGTCAAAAACAAGTTTGTTAAGAGATATCTAGAGGATTGAATCAACCTAAAGCTGTTTTTTATCATCTCATCTTCTTATCTTTGCTCCTAATCATGTTTAACATCATCTCTTACAAAAGATTAGGTGTCTTAAGCATGATTAGTGAGTAGTCTTCATTTAAGCTTTTAGGTGTGTAGATCAAGGTGCTTTGATGCTTGATTTATGATGTTTAGGTTCTAGATTTTCATTTTATTTCCTTAGTTAGCTGCTCATAATGCTAGATCTTTGGACATCACTCTGATCTAGACCTTAGGCATTTCTCCACCCACAATGTGTTTGATGAAATGCCTGAAAGAGCTAAGCTAAGGGTTTATGCATTTTTATCATGAGAATGATAGTTTAATGCATAAATGATATATTAGAACTGTTTTTTTAATGCTCATTAGTTCATATTTCACAAATAGAAATTTGGTTTGAAAGTAGATTATTGTAGAGATTAATACCTTCATGAGAGGATTAGTCTAGATTAGAGTTTTAAGTTGAGATCATGTGATTGCTTGCTATGTTTTTCTGTATAAGATTCAGTCTTTCTTTGTAGAGACTGCTTGGTCACTTATTGGGCTTGGTACATTATGCTTGTTAATTACTTGGTTATATCTAATGGTTGTTAGATTTGATCAAGTGATTTGCCAAGAGATTTCTGTCATGAGAGTGGATTAATCTATCTTTGAAGTCTAGACTAAAGAGTAACAAGTATTGCATCATGTTCTTAGCATCATGGATCAACATTGAAAGCACCCTAATCAATGATCACATCTAGAGGTTTATCTTTTATCATTTGCTTAATCATCTTCTTTCTTGTTTAGCTTGCTTTGTTTAGTTCATTTATTATTGCATTGCTTGCTTGTTATTGCTTCTTTGTTACTTTGTTCACCAAAAACCTTTCTTATTTCACTTGACTTAAGAACTTGTCACATAAACTAGTGCCTAACTACCACACATTTGGATTGATACCCTTTATGCTACAACAAAAAAGGGATTGATAACCCTTCTAAGAGCCTAAAAAATTCTTAGTTATCAATTGGCGCCGTTGTCATATTGTGTGGGGATTGTTAGCATTAGTTTCTGATATAGTTTTTGAGATCAAGTTTCTTTTGTTTTACTGATCACCTTTCAAGTTCTGTTTTTGTTTTCAGGTTTATGATCACAAGAAGCCAAGCAAGAAGACAAAGAGAAAGAGCTGTTCACTTGGAAAGGTTAGGAATGGATCAGCAAGTTGGGAATGAGCATCAGGCTCAAGAAGCTGATCACGGTCAAAGAGCTGGTAATGGGATTGGAATTCAGGTTCAACAAGCTCAGGTCCATCAGGGACAAGCTCATGGTAACGAGAACTAAGACCGACCTCAGGTTAATCCACCACAGCCCCACCCAAACCAACCCAGACGTCTTCAGCCACAACCAGTCTATGTTGGAGAGAATAACCAGGCCAATGCACATCATCATCGTGCAGGAATTCAAGTTCCACCGGTTGAAGCCAACAACTTTGAGGTTAAGGCATCACTCCTCACCATGGTTTAAAACTCTAAATTTCATGGACTCCCTATGGAAAATCCTCTTGATCATATAGAGCAGTTTGATAGGGTGTGCAACTTAACTAAGATAAATGGAGTCTCTGAAGATGGTTTTAAGTTAAGCCTGTTTCCTTTTAGCTTGGGAGACAAAGCTCATCAGTGGGAGAAGAATCTACCTCCAGGTTCAATCCACACTTGGGAACAATGCAAGCAAGCATTTCTCTCCAAGTTCTTCTCCACTTCTAGAACAGCCAAGCTAAGAAACCAGATTTCAAGCTTCACTCAGCATTCAAATGAGACCTTTTGAGAAGCTTGGGACAGGTTTAGAAGCTACACAAATCAGTGTCCACATCATGGCTTTTCAGAAGCCTCTCTCCTTAGCACCTTGTAAAGGGGCTGTTCCCAATATCAGGATTCAGTTGGACACAGCATCAAATGGAAATTTCTTGGCAAAAGAAATCAATGCAGCTATGGAACTTGTTGAGAACTTAGCCATGAGCCAAGACACTTATGGGGAAGATTATGATAGAAGCTATAGAGGAGAAGGTTCTAGTAAACAACAAGAGCTGGAAAAGGTTCTAGAGGAGTTGAAAGTCAAGTTTGCAAAGCTGGTAATGACCACTCAGCAACCTATAAACTATGTGAGTGAAGGGAAGGGATGCTTTACAAATATTAATGAAGAGAGTCTCACTCAAGAGGAGTTGCACTTCATAGGGAATCAGAACAAGTTCAATGGGTATAACAACTTCAACAAACACCAGAACTTGTCCTATAGGAGCAACAATGTGGCCAACCCCCAAGACCAAGTCTTCCCTCCTCAAAGCTTTGTTCAAAAGAATCAGTACCAAGGTAACTTCCAACGTCAACAGGGTTTTCAGCAACCATCGGTTCAGAATCAAGAGAATAGCTTCACAAATCATGTCAGCTTACAGCCAAAGGCCCCTCCTCCAGGTTTTGGTCAGCCACTAGTTCAACATGGTCCTGATTTCAATGGTGTTCTCCAACAGCTCTTACTAGGACAACAAAAGATAGAATCCAACCTGGAGATACTAGGCGCTGAACTAAAGGCTCTTCAAAAGAACAAGGGCATCTGCATTTCTGAACCTCAAGGCTCTCTTTCTGGTAAAACTGTTCAAAACCCAAAAGATTATTGCAATGCCATCTACTCCAATGATGACCATTCAGCTGCTGTGCAAGAGATTGAAGACCTTATTTATGGTCAAGTTTCTAATGAGAATGCACACATTCATGTGGATGAGGACGCCATTATAGATGAATTCATGGGCTTCCTACATGAACTCAATGAGGACATTGAGAAAGAAAGTGTGGGGGCAGCCTGTTCAGTTTGTTATGTTCAACAAGGGAATGCTTCAGGGTCTATTGCAACAAAAGAGCTGCCAACTGATCAAGCAAAGCCAACAGATAGTGCCTCCACCTCTGAATCAACTCAGATGAAGCCCACCTCCCTCCCAAAGCTAGGCAACCCAGGGAAGTTCATCATCTCTTGCACTCTTGGCAACTTTAAAGTGGAGAATGCTTTGTGTGACTCAGGATCTGTTAGCATAATGTCTAAGGACATGATGGAGAGGCTAAAGGTCAAGTCTATAACGTCCTACCCTTCTTCTATCACCTTTGGTGATTTTTACTCCAAGAAACCATATGGATTTTTAGAAGACTATCCACTTCAAGTTGGTGAATGTGTAATCCCCACTGATTTTGTCATCATGAAGATGAAGAAGACCAAAGAACTCCCCCTATTGCTTGGAACTGCATTTCTCAACACCACTGGTGCAATGATTGACTTTGATACTCAAACAGTGGTGCTTACAAAGGTGGATAAGGATGTCTCTTGCCCTGTTCAACCTCCTTTAGCTGAATTCTGTGGATCAGTTGTTCAAGAGATAGAACCACCTAAAGTACTTGAGATGAAGTATGTGGGCACTGCTGGAATTCTAAGTGGCTCCCAATCTATTTCAGCTGTGGAAAAGGAGAAAGAACCTCACCACAACTCTGTCTATAAGGATGGGAATGAAGTGCATTTGATCAGATAAGAAGACATCTTGCTCTCATGGTCTCCTACACTTGATGATCTAAAGATGATGAACACCAAGAGTGATGACTCAGCATCAAAAGACAAGAGCACTGAACCTGACCCTTCTTCTCAAGACTTTGATCTCACTCCTTGGGCTGATGATAATGGTTCTCTGAAGTATAAGCTGGATTGCAATGGGAAATCAGGACTGTTTGCTGAGGTCAGGGCAGAGCTCACAAAAGCAATCATTAATAAGGACCCAGATGGTCTTCAGGAGCTGGTGGGCAAAGGCCTCAAGATGGGACCTCAAGGAAAATGGTCTAATGGTGATCAAAGGCAGCAATGCTCATCTTTCATGCTCAGAACCATTGAATTGCTAAAGAGGATCAGTACTCAATCTCACCCCAACTAAAAAAAGGTTTATCAAGTCAAACTTAGTGACTTTAAACAAAGTGCTTTTGGGAGACACCCCCAAGCTTATCCTTTGTAAATATTCTTTTTAATGCTTCCTTTTGCTGTTTTTAGGATGTTTTGATGTGTCTTGTGGAGTGTGTTCAGGTTACAGATGACTTCATGTTGTTTGGGCTCAAGGAATGGTGGACAAAACGCAAGGAAATGCAAAATTTGGCTAAGTCAACAGTTTGCCATGGCCATGAATCACTGCTTGATCTAGGCGTGGCATAATGCTTTTTCCTTGGATTCCATCATTCAGTGATTGCCATGGGGAGATTGCCACGCCCAGAATTTCACCGGGGCAAGTTAAATTTTGAACACAAAGTCATTCGGCTTTTGCCATGGTTTGTTTGCCACGGTCACATCCAAGTTGTGGCAATGTGTTAAAGGAGGAACAAGACGAATGCCAAGCCCAGAAAAAAAAGAATGCCATGGGTTGTACAAAGGAGCTTCCAGGGCGTGGCAACATGGCGTGGCAAGAGGAACAATGCACAAAAACGAGCTCCAGCCCTCACTACAAGCACGTTCAGATCAGTGCAAGGAGCAGCATCAAAACTAGGACACTTTCAGTGATGTTTAGCCTCCTGAGATGCACAATTCCACTACTCCCTTCCATCAAAAACAAATCTGGTAACACTCCAAACTCCTTGTACATATGCATCTAGTTCTTTATTTCTCATTTTGCATCTTTCTTGCTTTTGCTTTTCACTCCTCTTTTATGCTTTTATAACACAAGGGACTATGTTATTTAAGTGTGGGGGGAGGGGTTTTGTGTTTACTAATCATGTTTTCTCTTGTTCTTATTTTGATTTGCATCTTGAGTCTTCATCTAAGTGCATATAAAAACCAAAACAATTGAAAAAATTTGAAAATTCTAACACAAAAAATGATCATGTAATTGCATTCACACTTTTAGGATTGAGTCTAGTTGCATCATATAGGTTGCATTGTGCAGGGGAGTAATGATAGTTTTTTCCTTGAGAGTAAATCACTTTGAGAATTTGGATTAAATATGCTTGTGAATGATTTATGTGCTTGCAAGGCTTGAAATGATTTGAATCTGAGAAGCAAGTTTGAATTGAACTCAACTCTAATAAGTGAAAACCTTGAACTTGACTTGAAACTATCATGTGGTGTATTGTCTGAATAAGCTTGTGGATACCGATATACATACTTGAGCTAGAATCATGTTTTTACCTCCCTCTTCCTTAGCTCAAGTAGCTGAATCCGCATATGGATCAGTTTTCATCACCCTAAACCCATCCTTCCTTCAAGCCAAATGTCTGTGTGTGATTGAAAGGCCACCTTGGATTAAACTTAGCAGAAAGTGTTTGGTTTAGAGCGACAAGGGCAAGTCTCATCGAGTGTTAAGTTCCATCATCAAGGAGCTGAGAGATTTGGCAAAAACTAAGTGTAGGGGAGTACTTGTTGGTGAGTGGAAAAAGGAGAGATGAGTGAAAAAAAGGAGAGTGGTGAGAACTATGGGATAGATAAGAAAAGAAATCAGTCTTGGAGTTTTGAGTCAAAGAAAGTGAGCTCTAGTGTTTTGAAAAGAAAGAGTCTAGCCTCTAAGTGAAAGGAAAAGAAAAGAAGCCAAAGAGCTCAAATGTTTTAAAAAGAAAGAAAAAGAGGCTAGAGGTTACAAAAGAAAGTGAAAAAGAGCTGTGTAAAGTTTGAACTCCAAGACTTGAGTGTGAAAATGAAAAGTAAGTCCCCTAGTGAGAGAGAAATGAGTGTGAAAAGTGAGGTTCTTGAGAAAGTGAGCAAGTGAGAAGCTTTGAGTAGAGTGTGGGGTGGGATGAGTCCTTGCCCTTGTATGCATAGGTTGCTTTTTACCTTTAGCATTCTGCCAAAGTTTGATCATTCATAGAGAGATCCCCTTGCTGCATTGAACCCACTCAGGCATTGATGAGATCATTTTAGTCTCATAACCTCACCCTAGCCAAACTTTGCTTGTTTGAACATTGCATCATTTGATCCACTTGGTAAAAAACTTAATGAATGTCAAAGAGTTGAGGAATAAGAGAACTTGTGGAGATTACTGTTGAGTTGATACATCAGAGTATAGTCTTGCATTGCATACTGAGCATGAACTTGAATTCTCTTAGTGGTCACTTCTCTCTTTCAAAGGAAATATGAAATCTCAATGCATTCAACCTCTCTTTCTCATTTTGTCTTTTTGCTTGAGGACAAGCAAAGGATAAGTGTGGGGGAGTTGATATATTCATAAATTGCATCATTTACTGTACATATTTAAGTCCAAATCATGCCTCATTTGCATACATTTTAGGTCTTTAGACATTGTTTTAGGACTTAGGAGATTGCATTAGGTCCAAGAGAGTTTTGTATGGTTTGGAGTGTTAAACATGTGCTTATGGGGCCTATTTGGAGTGGAGAATGTGAACCAGATGAAAAAATAGACTTGAAATGATAAAAAATGGTGAAAATGGGCATTATGGAGCTTCTCGACGAAAGACTGTACTGATGGTCGGAGATTCTCGGCTAAAATCAATACCGCGGATAGGATTCTTGGCCAAAACACGTACTGGTCGCTTAAGCTTCTCGGCTAAAACTCTTGGGTGCAGATACATTTTAGAAATCGCGTTACCGGAAGATCTTGCCGGCCGATTCAGCTTCCGGCGTCTTTCAGCAAAGATCAAGATAATTGATTCTAGATTCCAAAACAGTTAGAATCAAGGTACTTGGAGTACTGAGACGAAATATATGGCCACCGGAAGACAAACATGTCTCGCACTCATTCCAGAGAAATCCGATACACCTAAAGACGTCGTTACCGGGAAGCCTTCCCCTCCGATATGGTTTACAGGGTCTTCATAAAAGTTGTAGAGAACTGAATCTAGTTTCCGGAACGCTTGGAATCATGAGATTTTGAGTTGTAAGCTAAGAGATATTGTAACCGGAAGGAAGACATGTCTAAAAGCAGATTTGGACCCGTGCAATGCACCTCAGAGATTAGCCTTCCGGGAACCATTGCACTCCCCGGATGAAATTGAGTTCTTCATCAAATTTGGAGCTTAATGAGTCATCTTTCATGTGGTTTGGTTTGGTAGCATTTGGAGTTGTGAGATGTGAGTTCCTTAAGGCAAGAGACAGACATATCAGCCAGACGTCTAAGAGTGGATAAGGTGCTAAGTGTCATGGTTTGACACGGTGATAATGTCACGGCCTGGGCTTGGCCGTGGCATAATATGAAAACTCTCGGGATTTAACACGGTTACCATGCCACAGCCATTCATTAGGCTGTAGCAACATCTGAAGTTTGCTAAAGAGTCAAAGGAGCATGACATGACCTTAATGCCACGGTCTAACCTGACCATGGTAATGTTCTGCCAACCTTCGGTGATTGACACGGTGAGAATACCACGGTCTACACCAGACCATGGCAAGGTACTACTGATGAAGGCAACCTTCGGGATTTGACATAGTCTTGTGGCACGGCCTTGAACCTGACCACGGCAAGCAATGAAGATCTTTGACACGCCCATAATGCCACGGCCAAACATCAGGCCGTGGCAAACACCAAATGTCCACGCCTTGACACGACCATATTGACATGGGATGACACAAGACTGTGGCAATCCAAGAAGTTCATCACCCAAATTCAGAAAAGAAGAGACACGGCCACTAGACATGGTTTAATTCAAACCATGACAACCTTGATCATGAAGAATCTGTCCTAGAACTTTGACACTGTTAGTTTGCCACGGTCTAGCCAAGCATCATCTGACCGTGGAAAACCACACCACTATCCATCAAAGCCGGGTCAGGACCCAGTTTTTCCTGGGCTAACCCGGCCCATTAAGACTTAGTATATATATGTTTTTAGAGAAAAACCCTAGGGATCTTATCTTCTATCTTAGTTTCTCTCTAATTTTCTTTTCCTTTTTAGTCAAAAACGAGTTTGTTAAGAGATATCTAGAGGATTGAATCAACTTAAAGCTGTTTTTTATCATCTCATCTTCTTATCTTTGCTCCTAATCATGTTTAACATCATCTCTTGCAAAAGATTAGGTGTGTTAAGCATGATTAGTGAGTAGTCTTCATTTAAGCTTTTAGGTGTGTAGATCAAGGTGCTTTGATGCTTGATTTATGATGTTTAGGTTCTAGATTCTCATTTTATTTCCTTAGTTAGCTGCTCGTAATGCTAGATCTTTGCACATCACTCTGATCTAGACCTTAGGCATTTCTCCACCCACAAGGTGTTTGATGAAATGCCTGAAAGAGCTAAGCTAAGGGTTTATGCCTTTTTATCATGAGAGTGATAGTTTAATGCATAAATGACATATTAGAACTGTTTCTTAATGCTCATTAGTTCATATTTCACAAATGGAAATTTGGTTTGAAAGTGGATTAATGTAGAGATTAATACCTTCATGAGAGGATTAATCTAGATTAGAGTTCTAAGTTGAAATGTTTTGAGATCATGTGATTGCTTGCTATGTCTTTCTGTATAAGATTCAGTCTTTCTTTGTAGAGACTGTTTGGTCACTTATTGGGCTTGGTACATTATGCTTGTTAATTACTTGGTTATATCTAATGGTTGTTAGACTTGATTAAGTGATTTGCAAAGGGATTTCTGTCGTGAGAGTGGATTAATCTATCTTTGAAGTCTAGACTAAAGAGTAACAAGTATTGCATCATGTTCTTCGCATCATGGATCAACATTGAAAACATCCTAATCAATGATCACATCTAGAGGTTTGTCTTTTATCATTTGCTTAATCATCTTCTTTCTTGTTTAGCTTGCTTTGTTTAGTTCATTTATCATTGCATTGCTTGCTTGTTTTCTGTTTTATTGCTTCTTTGTTACTTTGTTCACCAAAAACCTTTCTTATTTCACTTGACTTAAGAACTTGTCACATAAACTAGTGTCTAACTACCACACATTCGGATTGATACCCTTTATGCTACAACAGCAAAGGGATTGATAACCCTTCTAAGAGCCTAAAAAATTCTTAGTTATCAGATCTCAGAGATAAGGTTGATAAAATCAAGGAATCACTTAAAGAGGCCAATGTTGAATCATCAGAAAAGATTCAACAGTACAATGAGCTAATGCAACATAAAGTGAGATTACTCGAGGAGTGGCTTGAAAAATCTGATGCAGAGATATTCTCGTATGTTCAGTTGTATCAAAAATCGATAAAAAAATTTCAGGAAACACTTGAAAGTTTGAAGGAAGAAAGCAAGAGAAAAGCAGGAGCTGAACCGGTCAATGATATGCCTTGGGATTATTGGAGTCGTTTGCTTCTAACTGTTGATGGATGGCTGCTTGAAAAGAAAATAGCAAGTGATTATGCAGACTCACTAAGAGAAATGGTTTGGAAGAACGATAGAAGAATTCACGATACGTACATTGACGTCAAAGACAAAAGTGAACGCGATGCTATCTCTGCATTCATCAAGCTTGTTGCATCTCCAACAAGGTAAACAACGCTTTTGAACGTGCTTTCTCTTGAGACTATGTTTATATAAAGCAGTACTGTTTTGAAAGTTGACAAGTTTTGATCTTTTTGACAAGAAATCAAACGAAACTCTGAATGTTTCTTCTAGTCTTCTCTTTGTTTTCCATCAATATTAAAGTTAAGCAAAACGTTGCCATTTTTGTGCCTTTATAATATGGATTAGGACTTGAATATTTTGAGATGCAATATAACTTGTGAAATTCATTTTAACTTTGAAATGCAATACAATTTTCGAAAACCAATTCAAAAACAAGAACCTCTCAAGGGTTCAACCATTGTGGAGGAAAATTGTTTGAGGTTCTTAATTTAATTTATTACTATTAAATTTAATAGTAAAAAATTATTAAAAACCCTTTAAGGGATTCAACCACGGGAGATGCTGGATCAAGCCATCAACAATAGTAGCCTATAATGAATATTATACAGTAAAACCTCTATAGATTAATAATGTCGAGACCACAATATTATATTAGTTTATCATGATATTAATTTATCTATAAATTAATAATTATTAATTTATAGAGGAAAATTGTTTTTCTGCGATTATCGAACCAGCGGATGTGGAAATTATTAAGGGAATCCCTATTAGCACCTCATATAGGTCGGATCATTTGGGCTGGCATTTTACGAAATCTGGGACCTACACGGTGAAATCAGGATACAAAACTGAACAACAATTTACTAGGTATTTAGAAGAGCCATATGGCCCAAATATAGAGGCATTACAAGCTCACACTTAGAAGGTAAAATGTTCAGCTAAGTTAAGACATTTTTTATGGCAAGCAATATCGGGATGCCTATTTGTGCCGGCTAGGCTTCGCACGCGTGGAATACAATGTGACATGCAATGTGTATGGTGCGGAGCAGAGGAAGAGACAATTCATCACATGCTTTTTTAATGTCCTCCTGCTTTACAAACCTGGGCATTATCCCAGATACCAACACCTCCGGACTTATTCCCAATGGGATCAGTATATTCAAATTTTGACCATCTATTTTGGAGATTACCGAAAGGTATAAAGAGCAAACATTTTCTATGGATTGCATGGTATATTTGGAAGGCACGAAATGAAAAACTTTATTCAAATATTGATATTGATCCTCAGATTACTCTAAAAATAGCAGAATCTGAAGCGGCATTATGGGAAGAGGCACAACGGTTGGAAAATGAGACAGGGGTATCAATCCCCACAATTAATGACGGTTCTACGAATTCACCAATATTCGAGGGTTGGTGGTGTTATACAGATGGTTCTTGGAAAGAAACAGAATCTTTGACAGGATTAGGGTGGTATTACTTTAAAGATGGTAGCCAGGACAAAATAATGGTGCACAAAATGTACGCCAGAGTTTAACGCCTTTACATGCGGAGGTGGAAACCCTCATATGGGCTATGCATTGCATGTTAGAGAACCAGAAGTTGGCGGTAGCATTTGCAACAAACTGTTCGGAGTTGGTGAAGATGGTGTCTACACCGGAAGAATGGCCAGCATTTGCTCTACACTTGGAGGAGATTGTGAAGATGAAAGATAAGTTCAGCTTTTTCATGTTATCGCATATCCCACGCGCGAAGAACACGAAGGCAGATAACCTAGCAAGAAGTGCTCGGGTCTACCCTCATGATATTATCTATGTAAACTCGGTGCCACCGGTCTGGTTAACCGAACCGTTTTAGACACTTAGGCTGTTGACAAAAAAAAATTGTTTTTCGCCTATTTTTTTTTTTTTTAATAACTTCATTGATATTATATTTAAGAATCTAAACTCATATGTTTATAAAATGATATGCACAAACTTAAAATTATGATTATTAATCATAACCATCGCAAATTGAATAGTTATTTCTATTTGTTAATCATTGACTGAATTATCTATGTAGAATATAAATGTTCATTAGTACAAAATTTATAAAACATTATGGCTATTATCCTTAACGTTGGTGCTAAAATTGAAGACAATACCTAATATATTTCAAAACAGTTACACGTAAAAAAATCAATTATCATATCTATAGTTTTCACAAATTTTGAATGGAGATTAAAAAAATAACATTATATAAAAGCTATTGATGTAAACAAATAAAAAGATAATTTTCAATAAAATCTCAAACTTAAATAAACAAATAACACATTAATCATATTTTAGTATATTATATCTTACTTATATATACATAAATTTATATAATTATTAATTTATGTTTATGTTGGGACTATATTTTTACAAAGGGATTTCAAAAAAAATTATTATCTTATTATCTTATCGAATTTGATGGATTTTTACACTGACCGACTCAGGACCAGATAAATTTATTAATTTATAGTGATTATTAATTTATCGAGTATTAATTTATAGAGGTTCTACTTAATATTTTTAATTTGATCTAATTGTATAACAAAATTTTAAATTATTAAAATAATATGAAAACAAATGTTCTAGAAGTTTCTCACAAATCTGTCAAAGTTTCTCATTTAATTGAGTTTGAGAGACTCACCTTCTTCTCTCTCTCTTCTTGTCTCTCTTCCCTTTATTATTACTCATTATTTCATTAAGAAACTATATGAGAAACTTTAGTTGTTTTTACAAAAAAAAAAAAAAAAAACTATATGAGAAACTACCACTAATGGTGTTCTAAGAATCGAGATACTGTGTTTAGAGATAAAAAATGATATTACCATTTTTTTTTTGTAAATTATAAATATCATTAAGAAAGTAAAAGATTTAGGTTTTATAGAATTGCACAATGTATCAAATTGGGCAGATTGGTTTAAGACAACCGCAAGCTAAGCTCGGAGGCCATCTCAGATATGACCAGTCATGATCAAACTAAGAATTTATTAATGTAACTCTTAGGTAGAGCGACACTGAGCCCAAACAAAGTAAACATGGACTTACCACTTTAATTTTTTTATGTAATTAATTGGCCACTAAATTGATATTATAGTCAAGTAGTCTACTGGTCAGCCCTCGTAAAGACACTTTCAAGGTCATTAGCTCAAGTTATTATTATTTTTTTAAAACCAGAATAGCTTTTTTTTTGGCTTCCGGCCCTTGGATTCTGAGGGCAGTTCTGATCCTAGATTTATTATTCTATATGGAGGTTTAATGAAGAATATGGACATCGCAGAACCCTTGCTAATAGGTGAAGGTACCGTATTTGACCTCTCACGTATTCCCTCATGGATATTATTCTTGGGAGCTTCCTCTAACCAAGCTTCACAAGGGATGATCTGGAGGGAGAAACTCTTACCTGAGGAAGGAAATGAAGAACGCTTCACAACTTCAAGACACCTTAGAGAGGAACTAAGCAAATGAGGACTACCCCCCCCCCCCCCCCCCCACACCTATGCAAACTTTCGAGCAAGTCATGGATGATCTTCAGAAAGTAACCATCTGATACGTCAACTGTGATGATCCTATTGAAAAAGCTGACAGAATGAGCAGAGTCATCCAAGGTGAGAGGGATAGCCTTATGGAAAAAACTGCGACTCAAATCCTTGTGGCAGGCTCTGCTAGCTCCTCCCGACCTGCACCGGCAATCCCCACAGAAGGTTCAAAAGATAGGATGAGAGACAACAATGCAACAGCTCCCCCGGCGAATCTTCCAAAAAGAAGAGGAAGACCCCCAAAGAAGCCTATATCGAACAGCCCTATGGCCCGTATGAGCACTTACTCGAAGAAGATGAGCATTCTCACACACAAATCTCCCAAACCCCAGCTGGAGAAAACAAGAGCTCCTCTCTTCCCACAGAACAACGTGGTCTCTACCCAGAGATCGACACCTTCAGCTAACACCCAAACGGGTCAGAACCGACCATCTTTGAGTAAAATTCCATCAAACCTTCCTCGGTCATCTCAAGCTTCTCAACACTCGGCGGATTTTCAAGATCCGCAGAGTCCTATTCCTTAGCTGTGGCGAGCTGGAACTGTTTCAGGTTGGGGTTCCCTGCAATAGTTCAAAGACTACAGGGACTCATTCGATCTTCACACCCGGATGTCTTGTTCTTAATGGAAACAAAAAACAGTGATGATTTGATTCTTAAGACTCTAGACTGGCTAGACTATGACTCACATGTCTTTGTGTCTCCCCATGGGGTTGGTGGTGGTGTTCTTGCACTTTTTTTGGAAAAAAGAATTATCTATAACTATCTTATCTCAATACCATAACTATCTCTACAAGAAAAAAATCGTTTTCCAACGGTCCATTACGACGGTTTAAAAATCGTCGCAAATTGATAACACTGTATTTTGACCACTTTTATGGATCGTTTTGAAATACTTTTTTCTATGTTTTTAATTGCTTTTAAGTACTTTTATTACGTTTTTCTAGTATTTGTAGTTCCAAAACTCTTTTCAGGTAACTTAGGGAAAAGCTTAACAAAATGGATAGAAAACCAGATTTCAGCTCAGAGTCAAACGGTCAGAAGTTCACCCCTGTTTGAAGGCCTTCTCACCGTCTGATCCAGCTCAAATTTGGAGACCTTAAAGATGGAAGTATCAGCTTTCCAGCACACTTTACAGCATGGCAATCCAACGGTTCAATCAAAAGATATGCGAAGAGCAAGATGTCCCGTAAACCAGCCGGCAAGCGTTTCCACCCGCGGCCAATAGACCAATCCCCGCGGTCAGAAGCACCGCGACCGCGGCCAGCCACCCATTTCTCGCGGTCGCACTCATCCCGACCGCGGCCAGCTAACTCCAACCCCGAAGGCCCATTTCTGAAGCCCATATCATTTTCCCAGCTTTGATTCCGGAACCCTAGACCCTAGAGATGTCTTGAGCACTATAAATACATGTTTTAGGAAACCTAATTTGTATGCCCTCATATTTTCTTATTGTTTTAGAATACTTTTTAAGTTTTAGGTTTTAGGGAGAGAGACTTGTCTCTTGAACCCTTGTTCTTTTTTTTTCAATTTCGGTTTCTATTCTACTCTTTAATACTATGTTTTTGATTTCGTTCATCATGTCTGAGTAGTTTTGTTGTTGGGTCTAAGGGATTTTCGATGGGGATTTATATGTTCGGTGAGGATTCCATAAGCTTTTGAGCCGAATCTTAGAACTTTTTCTTCTGAATTCGTTTTTACTGCATAAGAGTAGCGTCATGAACTACAATCTGATCCAGATGCTTGGTGACACGAAAGTGTTCATCCGGAGTCAGATCTAGTTTGGGAGAGCAAAAAAAACATAGGAGTGGAAACCTACCTATGGGCGATTTGTGAATGCTGACGAGTCTTAAACATAATGCATCTCTTCTTTTCCAGGGCCAGAGTGGAAACCTACTGGTCAGGGTTGAGAGAGATAGTTGTCTATGATCACAACAGTGGCGTATTCATACGTCCGTGACTCCAGTTCGAAAAGTTTAAGCTAAGATCTTATCAAATTTACTCTCTAGCAATGTTTTGAATCGTTCATACCCCTGAGAAAACTTCCCTGAACCCCAGCGCTTTCTTTCTTATAGATTTACACCAATTTTCATTCAAGCTTTAGTCTAGTTTATTTACTCTTTCAATCGATTTTCATTCAAGCAATTAGGTTAGCCGTTTTTCTTATTTTTACTCGTTTTCATTAAGTTTAGTTATTAAGTCATTTTAATTCCCGTAGTTTCTTTTTAGATTTCGTTTTTACATTTTAAACACACCACCAAATCCCTCACAAAACTCGTCTGGTTCTAGACTTCCTAACTTCATATTTATTTCAAAGGCTTTTGCAGGAAAGATCCTCCTTCCCTGTGGATTCGATCCCTAAGTACTACAATCGATCAGCTGTGCACTTGCGGCTATTGATTTCATTTAGGGTAATACTTGATAACCCTCGACACCCTCACGACACACCACATCAAGTTTTTGGCACCATTGCCGGGGAAGGCACACGTTTTCTTTTCCGCAAAACCCCAAGAAAGGTTGGTAAATCAACTCTAGAACCCTTTTTCTGCATATTTCCATTTTTCGGTTATTTTTTTTCCACTTCAGAAGATATGGATCCTATAAATCGAAATAAACACTATGAGGAAGGTTTCTATAACACTCCTCAAGCCACCAGACGTAGAGAGAAGCAGTACTTACGCGATCTCTACGAAGAAATTCGAACTGAAGACTACAGAACGTTCCAGAACGAGCCCTACGTACCTCCAATGGCTAACCCTAGACATCCTGCTCGTCGTCTGCCTCACCAAGATGAAAACGTCCAACTCATTCACTGATTGAGTCGACTAGAGATGGTGGTCATGCACTTAATCGACGCTCAAGCAACATCAAGAGCCGCCCTTCGCGAGAAAATTGACAGCATGTCAACTCACTTTAACAAAAAGCTTGAAGATCTTTCTGCTCAAGTCAAAACCATCGAAACTCAAGCAAACAAGGATGCTGAAACTATCAAAGAAAGGATGGAAGCAGTTGAAGGACGAGTTGGAGAGAACGAAGTTAGCATTTGCAAAGCTAGTGGAAATATCCGCACCTTAGAGGTCAAGCTCGATGAAGCAGAAGAAACTATTAACGACCATAACAACCAAACCTACTCCTACGTGGAAGAGATTTGGGATGGAGTACACAAGGTTCAAGACAAAACAGAGGAAATCGACTCAACCGTGGACAAAGTAGTCTATGCTCTTGATGAAGTCGAAGAGAAGGTCGAAAAGCTTATGCAAGGACGTGAAGCAAATGGTTCGACACTTCCCATCAAAGATCTTGACCTAAAAGGCGAGGAAACAGAGTCAGAAGATCCAGAAATCAGTTTAGATGGCAAAGGAGAAGATGAAACAGAGGAAACAACTCGGAGTCTCCCTCCCGCGATCAGAACTCTCGCGACCGCGGCCAACAACCCTCCAGCCGCGGTCGTGAGCCTCCTGACCGCGGCAAAACACTTCCCACCCGTGGTCGTGCAGCCTCCACCCGCGGAAAATGGTCGGTCAGATACGTTTCAGCCCCTTTCTATTCTTACAGGTCAATGTTCATTGGATACATCTGCTGGGATGGTCAAAACCCCTCTTCATGAGCAAACGGTGTATGCTATCAGCTCCAAAACATCTCAAGAAGAAAATGAGGTACTTCCTTGCAACATAGTTTTAGCATATGAGGTTGAATATGAAGGGCACTACCTCGAAGATGAAGACTATCGTCTGTTCATAGAAGGAGGCAATCCAGACAAAATGGTGGAATTAGGAGCACCAATCTCCAGAGAAAGCCCCATTGAATTCAACAAGTTTGTGAAATCGATCCCTCTTTACACAGGTTTCGATGGTATATGGCATCTTGGTTGTTTGCAAGTTTTCTTTAGGTACAGCAAGGAGACAAAAGAGGATATCCGAACCTATTTTGGGAGGGCCAGATGTCTGACTTTTCCCAGAACATCACCTGATGTTGCAATTTATTCAATCCACCTTCAACGACCGGAAGACTGCAGCCACTACACCAACAAAATCAGCAAGGAAAAGCTCGACGAATTCAATGATGTGGTTTGAAATTTGCCTGAAGGAATCACCTTTTCCAGAGCTTGCAAAGACTTCATGATAGGCCATTACTTCTGTGAGAGCAAGGAATCAATCCCTGAGATAGAAGACTTGTTCAACCATGCATGAAGAGGTAAACCTGTTCGAACACTTCACAAAATCGAAGGTGTAGGTCAGTTTCTTATATCTTGTTCTATTAGAGGAGAAATGTTTAAAAACGTGCTTTGTGATTCTGGAGCTTGTCTTAACATGATGTCCAAGGCAATTGCTTTGAGACTTGGTATTAAACACCTGCGCAGGACTAGAGCAAAGATTAGTCTAGCTGATGATTCCAATGCAACACCTCAAGGAATAGCTCATGAAATTCCTTTGAGAATAGGAGATTGCATAGTGCCTGTCGACTTCTACATAGTCGAGACGAGAGATGCAACATATCCAGTGATTCTCGGATGGTCTTTTCTAGCAACTTCCGGAGCTATAATGGACTGGCCAAACAGGAGAATTTCATTTGCTAATATCGACAAAGATGTCTTCACAGAAGCTGTCCCATACAACAGCAAAGCAGGAAAACGTTCTGCAACAGAGGAGTTTGAAGAATAACTTTGGAGTGACGAAGAACCTGCTAGACAAAGCAAGGAGATGTCGAAAAAGACTTGTCTCAGGACAAGGTCTTCTTCATTGGACTAAGCCACGTCCAACACCAAAAGTCGAGCTAAACGACTTAAAACAAAAGCGCTTAATGGGAGGCAACCCATTTAGGTATTGTTTTCTTTAGTATTTTTCTTTGTTTTTCTATTGATCTTTTTCTTTTTCTTAGTTTCAGGTGTTTCTTATAAAACAAAAAAAGCCAAAAAATCAAAAAACCCGAAAAAACCAAAAAGAAGGATGGTCCCTTACTGCTCGGCCCAGCAGGAACCAAGGAAAAGCAGGAAGAGGCCGCGAAATAAGCCCCCGCGGTCGCAGACGTTCTGACCGCGGGAAACACCCCTTTGACCGCGGTCGCGTCTTCCTGACCGCGGCAAGCACAGGTTTGCTGCGGTCGCGTGGCTCCTGACCGCGGCAAATGGTTGTTGAGATCAAACCCGACCCTAAACCACTCATTTCACCTCATTCCACCTCACCAATCCCCACTCCACCTCATTCATCACTTTCTACCATCTTCATCACCACCTATCACCTTCCCAAACCTCTTCGAATGAATCCGGTTCATCTCCACCAGCATCCTGGATCCAGGTAAGTTCTCTTTGGACTTACCAATTCGATTATCTATGCATTTTTCTCATCCAATCTCGACTTGTTTCACACTGAGGACAGTGTGATTGAAGTCTGGGGGAGGATTTCATCCCTTTGTAACAACTTTTCTTTCATGAGTATTGCATTATCTACACTTTTTACATTTTCCTTAAAGTTTTTCAAAATCGGTTTTCAAAACAAAATACGTTTTTAAAAGGGAATGGTGAACATGAATCAATGATAGTTGACTGTGTGCTTTTAGACTGTTCCTAGTGACATGCTCATTCATGATTTAGGACTAGACTAGGCGGTAGCTAAGCACATTTGAAACGAAGTACCCCAAAGGAATTTGAATGCTTTTAGACTGTTTTATTTGGACTTAATTTGGACTTAACTTTCTCATTGAAGCATTAGACCAGGGAAACGAATCATACATTCAGGACTCATTTATCCTTTTACCACTCTCTGTTGATCCTGAATGGCTAGTTCATCTTTAGCTAGTTCCCCACCTTAACCAATCCTCTTTCAAACCCCATGCACTCTTGTTTTCTATTGTCTTATATGCAGATAAGTGCAAAAACGTTGGAGAGAAAGAGGAACGACGCAGTTTTCAGTCACCAAGGACAGAGACCTACAATTTTCCGGAAAAGTTCCCGGAAGGATTCAACACAAGAGGAAGCTCAGTTTGCCTTAGAAGAATCTCAAATTTTGGTACAATCTCGTCCTCTAGTCTCTCTCTTTTTAAAAGACATTTCCTTTTCAAAAAAAAAAAATCTGAAAATAAGAAAAGAAAGGAAATAAAAGCCTTAGGGAGTCTAGAGAGGTCGAATTTTAAGTCCCAAGGCAATTGGAGTTCAATTTTATGGAGTTTTGGAGATCATTTTCTGATTCCCGGAAAGAATCTAAGTCTGGGGGAATAGCTGTTTACAACAAAGGAGGAAAGATTATGCAACAACATTTGGCAAGAAGAAGTGACTGAAAATTGCGGTCATCAACAGGTCCTTATCTCTCTTGCGGTTTTGCATATTATCTTGCATCCTCCAGATTCATCAGGTAACCCAAAACACTTTAACTCCACCACTTAAACAGCCCTGTAATGCTAAACGCCGTCTACCCTGGATGATATCTTTAATGAGAACTCACTATTGAACTTAATGAATGTAGAGAGCTAGTTGACTGGAATCAAGATTTAGATTGTTTAAGTTTTGCATGACGGAAAAAGTGGACTAGTATCTTTTGTGCATTGGTGAGAATTTTCTAGACTAAGTTGTGGATAGATGCACTATCTTTGGTCCTAGTTTAGGAGTTCATGTCTCTGAGATTTGTGCATTCCCTATTTTTGTTTTCACTTAACTAGTTTAGGCTTTTGCTTTGTTTGAGGACAAACAAAGGTTTAAGTCTGGGGGAGTTGATAACACCGTAGTTTGACCACTTTTATGGATCATTTTGAAATACTTTTTTTATGTTTTTAATTGCTTTTAAGTACTTTTATTACGTTTTTCTAGTATTTGTAGTTTCAAGACTCTTTTCAGGTAACTTAGGGAAAAGCTTAACAAAATGGATAGAAAACCAGATTTCAGCTTAGAGTCAAACGGTTAGAAGTTCACCCCTGATTGAAGGCCTTCTCACCGTCTGATCCAGCTCAAATTTGGAGATCTTAAAGATGGAAGTATCAGCTTTCCAGCACACTTTACAGCTTGGCAATCCAACGGTTCAATCAAAAGATACGCGAAGAGCAAGATGTCCCGTAAACCAGCCGGCAAGCATTTCCACCCGCGGCCAACAGACCAATCCCCGCGGTCAGAAGCACCGCGACCGCGGCCAGCCACCCATTTCCCGCGGTTGGACTCATCCCGACCGCGGCCAGCCAACTCCGACTTTGAAGGCCCATTTCTGAAGCCCGTATCACTTTCCCAGCCTCAATTCCGGAACCCTAGACACCAAAGAGTATTGGAGACTATAAATACATGTCATTTAGGTCGTTTTTAAGAAGAGAAGAAGAGAGACGAAATACTTTACAGAAAATTTACTTTAAGCTTTGTTTTTAGGTTTTAGGGAGAGAGAGACTTGTCTCTTGAACCCTTGTTCTTTCTTTTTCAATTTTGGTTTATATTCTACTCTTTAATACTATGTTTTTGATTTCGTTCATCATGTCTGAGTAGTTTTATTGTTGGGTCTAAGGGATTTTCGATGGGGATTTATATGTTCGGTGAGGATTCCATGAGCTTTTGAGCCGAATCTTAGAACTTTTTCTTCTGAATTCGTTTTTACTGCATGAGAGTAGCGTCATGAACTACAATCTGATCCAGATGCTTGGTGACACGAAAGTGTTCATCCGGTGTCAGATCTAGTTTGGGAGAGCAAAACAAACATAGGAGTGGAAACCTACCTATGGACGATTTGTGAATGCTGACGAGTCTTAAACATAACGCATCTCTTCTTTTCCAGGGCCAGAAACCTACTGGTCAGGGTTGAGAGAGATAGTTGTCTATGATCACGACAGTGACGTATTCATATGTCCGTGACTCCAGTTCGAAAAGTTTAAGCTATGATCTTATCAAATTTACTCTCTAGCAATGTTTGAATCATTCGTACCCCTGAGAAAACTTCCCTGAAGCCCAGCACTTTCTTTCTTATAGATTCACACCGTTTTATTTCAAGTTTTAGTTCAATATTTTCATTCCTTTTTAATCGATTTTCATTTAAGCAATTAGGTTAGCCGTTTTTCTCGTTTTTACTCGTTTTCATTAAATTTAGTTATTAGGTCATTTTAATTCTCGTATATTCTTTTTAAGATTCGTTTTTACATTTTAAACACATTACCAAAACCCTCACAAAATTTTCCTGGTTCTAGACTTCCTTACTTTATATTTCTTTCAAAGGCTTTTGCAGGAAAGATCATCCTTCCTTGTGGATTCGATCTCTAAGTACTACAATCGATCAATTGTGCACTTGCGGCTATTGATTTCATTTAGGGTAAAACTTGACACACCCTCACGACCACAGCACACATCAAGTTTTTGGCGCCGTTGCCGGGGAAGGCACGCGTTTTCTTTTCTGCAAAACCCTAAGAAAGGTTGGTAAATCGACTCTAGAACACCTTTTATACTTTTTTTCGTTTTTGGTTCTTCTTGTTTCAGGTTATGAAGCAATGAACCATATGAAACGAAATTACTACTATTAGGGAGGTTTTTACAAGACTCCTCAAGCCACTCAACGCCGAGAAGCACAACGCATTTGTGATCTCTCCTCAATGGATCAGAATTCAATTCCGAACCACCACACAAGAGGACTTCGCAGCCACAACAAATCAATTCGCAAAGGTTTAGAGGAACAAGGATTCTACTGGGACCATGACCCTTATTCAACTTACAATGCCCACGGAGATATCCATGATCCTCTCATTGATGAAGATATGTCGTCTGTCTCCCAAACCGAGATTGATGATATGCTTCAGGAGCTCAATGAATCTATGGATGAAGGGTATTGGGTAGCTTGTGAAGTAGATGGAGAATCCTCCATCAAGTTCGTTAGAAAGAGGCCATCAAATGAAATCCCTTTGGATCAGCACGTCATGGAAGCTAGCCATCAAGAAAAAGGAGAACCTGTTTCTAACCCGAGTGACGATCTCGTCTCTACTGATTCTTTCAGGTGTTTTGGAGATGACAAACAAGACTATAAGTCACTTCCTCTTGATGAACCAAAGCCTTTTTCTCCTTCAGCTCCTCGCAACCTTGACTGTGAGACAGGCCACATGAAAGATGAGACATTAATGGTGACATCAAAACCACCATTGGAGATGATTTCTAAGACGAAGAATCCCGAGAAGTCTGATGTCCCATTCTCGATCAAGGGAGTGGAATTTCGTGATTCTCTTTGTGAATCTGGACCTGATGTGAATCTCATACCAAAGACCATTGCAGAGAATACAGGTATTTCGATGTTTCATCCTTCTAAGACTTATATTCACTGTGGAGACCTTTATGGTGCAGGCCCACTTGGTTTCAAACCCGAATTGCCTTTTCAAGGGAAAGTTTGTCTTGTTTCTACTAATTTCCATGTTATGGAGATGAGAAAGGATGGAACAAAACCCTTGATATTTGGTACTTTGTTCCTGGCATATGTTGAAACACTCATCGACTACCCGAATCAATGTATAGAGAGATCGAATTTTAAGTCCCAAGGCAACTGGAGTTCAATTTTATGGAGTTTTGGAGATCATTTTCTGATTCCCGGAAAGAATCTAAGTCTGGGGGAATAGCTGTTTACAACAAAGGAGGAAGGATTATGCAACAACATTTGGCAAGAAGAAGTGGCTGAAAATTGCGGTCATCAACAGGTCCTTATCTCTCTTGCGGTTTTGCATATTATCTTGCATCCTCCGAATTCATCAGGTAACACGAAACACTTTAACTCCACCACTTAAACAGCCCTTTAATGACAAACGCCGTCTACCCTGGATGATGTCTTTAATGAGAACTCACTATTGAACTAATGAATGTAGAGAGCTAGTTGACTGGAATCAAGATTTAGATTGTTTAAGTTTTGCATGACGGAAAAAGTAGACTAGTATCTTTTGTGCATTGGTGAGAATTTTCTAGACTAAGTTGTGGATAGATGCACTATCTTTGGTCCTAGTTTAGGAGTTCATGTCTCTGAGATTTGTGCATTCCCTATTTTTGTTTTCACTTAACCAGTTTAGGCTTTTGCTTTGTTTGAGGACAAACAAAGGTTTAAGTCTGGGGGAGTTGATAACACCGTATTCAGACCATTTTTATGGATCGTTTTGAAATAATTTTTCTATGTTTTTAATTGCTTTTAAGTACTTTTATTACTTTTTTCTAATATTTGTAGTTCCAAGACTCTTTTCAGGTAACTTAGGGAAAAGCTTAACAAAATGGATAGAAAACCAGATTTCAGCTCAGAGTCAAACGGTCAGAAGTTCACCCCTGATTGAAGGCCTTCTCACCGTGTGATCCAGCTCAAATTTGGAGACCTTAAAGATGGAAGTATCAGCTTTCCAGCACACTTTACAGCTTGGCAATCCAACGGTTCAATCAAAAGATACTCGAAGAGCAAGATGTCCCGTAAACCAGCCGGCAAGCATTTCCACCCTCGGCCAACAGACCAATCCCCGCGATCAGAAGCACCGCGACCGCGGCCAGCCACCAATTTCCCGCGGTCGCACTAATCCCGACCGCGGCCAGCTAATTCTTACCTCGAAGGCCCATTTCTGAAGCCCATATCATTTTCCCAGTCTTGATTCCGGAACCCTAGACCCTAGAGATGTCTTGAGCACTATAAATACATGTTTTAGGAACCCTAATTCGTATGCCCTCATATGCTCTTACTGTTTTTGAATACTTTTTAAGTTTTAGGTTTTAGGGAGAGAGAGACTTGTCTCTTGAACCCTTGTTCTTTCATTTTCAATTTTGGTTTATATTCTACTCTTTAATACTATGTTTTTGATTTCGTTCATCATGTCTGAGTAGTTTTATTGTTGGGTCTAAGGGATTTTTGATGGGGATTTATATGTTCGGTGAGGATTCCATGAGCTTTTCAGCCGAATCTTAGAACTTTTTCTTCTGAATTCGTTTTTACTGCATAAGAGTAGCGTCATGAACTACAATCTGATCCAGATGCTTGGTGACACGAAAGTGTTCATCCGGAGTCAGATCTAGTTTGGGAGAGCAAAAAAAACATAGGAGTGGAAACCTACCTATGGGCGATTTGTGAATGCTGACGAGTCTTAAACATAATGCATCTCTTCTTTTCCAGGGCCAGAGTGGAAACCTACTGGTCAGGGTTGAGAGAGATAGTTGTCTATGATCACAACAGTGGCGTATTCATACGTCCGTGACTCCAGTTCGAAAAGTTTAAGCTAAGATCTTATCAAATTTACTCTCTAGCAATGTTTTGAATCGTTCATACCCCTGAGAAAACTTCCCTGAACCCCAGCGCTTTCTTTCTTATAGATTTACACCAATTTTCATTCAAGCTTTAGTCTAGTTTATTTACTCTTTCAATCGATTTTCATTCAAGCAATTAGGTTAGCCGTTTTTCTTATTTTTACTCGTTTTCATTAAGTTTAGTTATTAAGTCATTTTAATTCCCGTAGTTTCTTTTTAGATTTCGTTTTTACATTTTAAACACACCACCAAATCCCTCACAAAACTCGTCTGGTTCTAGACTTCCTTACTTCATATTTATTTCGAAGGCTTTTGCAGGAAAGATCCTCCTTCCCTGTGGATTCGATCCCTAAGTACTACAATCGATCAGCTGTGCACTTGCGGCTATTGTTTTCATTTAGGGTAAAACTTGACAACCCTCGACACCCTCACGACACACCACATCACAAACTTACAATGATTGTACGACGATTTTACGTCAAACCAAAAAAACGTCGTAAAACCGTCGTACAAAAAAATCGTCGTAACTGCGACGTACTATTTACGACGAATTACGACGATTATACATCGATAATGAGAGATTTGATATTAATTGCAAAATTGTCGTAAATTAGATGTAACATTACGACGAATATACGACGACCTGTATTCGATGTACACTTACGACGATTTTACGTCGATAAAGAAGTTAGGTGAAGAACATTTAAAACATGTTTACCTAACTAATGTTGATGAAATATTTTATCGCATAATCGACGTAAAATCGTCGTAATATTATTGTTGAATGTAAAATGTAAAAAATCGTCGTAAAAGCGTCGTAAAGCCCGAAATTTTGTTATAAATAGATCTTCATTCCTTCTTTCATTCACAACACATCATCATTCAAATATAAGAGCATCATCATCCTGGAGACCCATTGTAGGTCTCTTAAACCTTAGTATAGTGTTGTAAATCCTGATATATTGGGTTGTCCATTGCTGGAAACCCGGATTAGTAGTTATTTCTTTGAAAAAAAGAAGTAATAATATTGAAAGGTTTACTCCATTCACGTGGCTAGACGTGACACAAGAGACCGGCTCTTTTATTCTCTAATCAATAAAAAGAGATAGTATTTTGAGTTTATTTCAAGATGTCTATATACGAGCTAAGAAGCTGGATGTATATGCGTAAAGATTCAAATGGGGCGTTGACAGAAGAGTTCAAGAACGGGTTAGAAATATTTATGTATCAGGCTACAAATATGGAGAGAACGAAAGATAGCGGGAAGATGTTTTGTCCTTGTTTGAAATGCAAGAATACGAGGTATACACTAACCAAAACCGTGTGGACGCATTTATTAAATAGAGGGTTTATGCCGCAATTTTTTGTTTGGTATCTACATGGAGAAGGATATGGCAGTAATACTCATGGGAATGCTGGTAGTAGTAGTAATTATCAAAGTCATGTTGATTTTGATGAATCAAATTATGGTCATCAATCTGATCAAAGTCTAGATCATAATAGGATGCATGAGATGGTGACTGATGCATTTCATGAAACGCATACTGGTAATGCTGTTGAGGAACCTAATGTAGATGTCAAACGATTTTATGATATGTTAGACAGTGCTAATCAGCCAATCTACGAAGGATGTAGAGAAGGCATGTCTAAATTATCGTTGGCAGCTAGGATGATGTCAATTAAAATAGATCATAACCTGGCTGAGGTTTGCATGGATGATTGGACTGATCTTCTGAAAGAGTATCTACTGGAGGATAACTTGGCAGCGGCAACATACTATGAAATACAGAAGTTGATTTTTAGTCTTGGTCTACCTTCTGAGATGATAGATGTATATGTTGACAATTGTAAGATTTTTTGGAAAGATGATGATCACTGGAGGAATGTCGATTTTGCCAAAAACCAAGATACAGACCGCAAACTGGTGGGCGTAAAAGGATACCGTACCAACGTATGTGGTATCTCCCTATAACTGATAGGTTAAAATGGCTTTATCAATCTGAAAGGACAGCTGCATCAATGAGATGGCATGCCGAACATACACAAGTAGATGGAGAAGTTGTTCATCCATCAGATGCAAAGGCATGGAAACACTTCAATATGGTATACCCAGATTTTGCTAAGTTCAAACGGAATGTCTATCTTGGTCTGTGCACTGATGGTTTTAGTCCATTTAGTATGTCTGGTAGGCAATATTCATTATGGCCAGTAATCCTAACTCCTTATAACTTTCCTCCAGATTTGTGCATGCAAAGGGAATTTCTTTTCCTAAGTATTTTGGTTCCAAGTCCCAATCATCCAAAGCGAGCTCTCGATGTATTTCTGCAGCCACTCATACATGAGTTGAATCAGATATGGTATACCAGCGTTCGCACATATAACTGTTCTACGGGCAAAAATTTTACTATGCAGGCTGTGCTTATGTGGACAATAAGCGATTTCCCCGCTTATGATATGCTATCAGGATGGACTACACATGGGAGGTTATCTTGTCCTTGTTGTCATCATCGAACTGATGCGTTTCAGCTAAAACATGGTAGAAAAACTTGTTGGCTTGATTGTCACCGGAGGTTTTTACCGGATAACCATCCATATCGGAGGAACAAGAGGTTATTTATGAAGAACAAAAGTGTACATGTCCCTCCACCCGTTAATTTTAACAGGAGCTGATATACATGCGCAAATCGAGCATTGGGGGGCAGATGAAACAGTAACGCGTGGGGAAAACTGGCACACTCCTGCAAATATGCCTGAAGGTTATAGAGTTCATCATAATTGGCACAAGAAAAGTATCTTTTGGCAACTACCCTATTGGAAAGATCATCTGCTCAGACACAATCTTGATGTCATGCACATTGAAAAAAATTTTTTGGTACGAGATTTTTTTTTTTCAAATTTTTTTTAAACGAATAATATTTATAATTAATTGAAATTAACTTAATTTTTATTTGCATTTGACTAGGTTTACGACCGACAACACGGTCGGTCGTAACGTTGCCGACATCATCAAGGAGTTTTTTGTACAACCCCATACCAGCTGGAAGAAGTTGGATCAGGCAACTCTTGACAATTAGTTCAAGTGTTTTGCGGTAAGTACTTCTTTAAAATTTTGATTTATATTATTATTTTTTATTTTTTACAATAATTACTAACTTTTTGTTTTTTTTTCTAGCAAAACTGGCATTGGGAAACTTTCGCACACGGACGTGTGGAGACGGCCTTCAAAGAGAATGTCAAGTTCCGCCTCAACAACACCGTTTCCGACTGGAAGCGGAAGTGGGAGGTCGACGGCGACAAGGCCAAGCCGGCGCCAATGGCCGATACCATCTGGCAGGGTCTGGTACAGTATTGGTTGACTCCGCACAACCAGACTACTGCCGCCAAGTGTTCCACATATAGGTATTTTAATTTGTGTTTAGATTAAATTAAAATATGTGTTTTAATTTAATACAATTCTAGTTAATATATTTTTCAGGAACACTACTGACGATGCAGGAAATCGGAAGAACGTCCCGCACACTTCTGGTCATATTCCTTTTGCCGGGAGACGACTTATGATGGTAAATTTAAATTATTAAGTTTTTGTTTTTAAATAATTAACTCTTATTTGTCTTATTAATAATTTCATTTTGATTTTGTAGGTCGAAGAAAACGGGGGAGAACTTCCTCCGATGACGAAGGTCTTCGCCGAGACCCATAAGAAGAGGAACGGCGAATTTACGGATCCTCGGACGGAGGAGATCTAAAACGCCGCCTGTGCGTGGATCGAGGAGCAGCAGACGCAGCTCACTCAGCAGGCGCCTCCAACGTCTCCTGGAGGTAGCTCGGTCCAATCCACCCCGACGCTGACGGTGGCGGAGATGGACCAGATTTTCGAAGAGATAAGATCTTTTTCTTATTTAGTGTAATTTTAACTTTATATTGTACTTTTTAACATACAGTAAAATTTCTTTGGAATAATGTTATATTATAAAATTTTTACAAAATCTGATAATATAAATTATAATTAACAATCATAACTATCACAAAAAATAGTTTTTAACACCATATTGGATTGTCCATGTTAAAATATACATGTCCATAAATTAAAAATTTATTAGAAAATTATGGCTAATATCAGTATTATTGATGATAAAATTGAAAATAATATTACAATACATTTAAAAACATTTACAAATAAGATAATCAATTATCACATCAAAAAATCATAATAAATTTTGAATGTATGTAGCAAAACAACATTAAGAGCTACTGATATAATAATTAGAAAAATGAGAACCAATGAGATTTCAACTTTAAGTAAAACCAAATACATTAGTCATATTTTAGAATATTATGTTTACATATATTTGCTTAAATTTATATAATTATTAATTTATGTTCTTGTTGGGACCATATATTTACTTAAGAATTTCAAAAAAAATTATTATCTTATTATCTTATCGAATTTGATGGATTTTTACATTGGCCCGACTTGGGACCAGCAAAATTTATTAATTTATAGTGATTTTTAATTTATCGAGTATTAATTTATAGAGGTTCTAATGTAATTGTTTTACATATATTCAGGTTGCCCCTAAGAAAAATGGTCGGGTTTTAGGGATGGGATCCATCCGTGATACCCCAGTCGCTACGGCAACTGGTCATGTCCGGACAGCGGATCCGCTTATCCGCTAGGAGATCCATCAGATGCAGACCCAGCACGAGATGAAGATCGACCAGTTGTACGGTCTCTTCGAGATTATGGGGGCCGACAACCCGGTGCTCATGGCGCAGTTAGACAGGCTGCAGGCAGCTGGAGTTGTCGGATCATCTGCTTCATCTTCTAGGAGGCAACCACCGGTGCAGACAGACGAGGAGATGTTCCAGTCTCTCGGGGTTGATCCTCTTAGAGTCGGGGATCAGGCGCCGGAAGCCTCCAACCAAAGACCCGGGGATCCGGCAGCAGAAACCTCCAACTGAAGACCCGGCAAAGAACATGTGGAGCACGACAATGGGGAGCAGGACGATGACGAGATCGACATTAGTTTAGATTTAGATCTTTAGGGTTTTTTTGTAATTATTAAAATTAATTTTATTTTGAATTTAATTAAAATTTAAATTGTAAATTTTTTTTTTAAAACTTAAATTTTTATTCGAATTAAAATTTTTTTTTGAATTTCATTTATAAAAAACATCGTATAATCGTCTTAATATAATTATTATTAATTTATTAAACTGTCTTATATTCGTCGTAACTCGTTCGACGAAGTTACGACCACTTATTCGTCGTATAATATACGACGACTGATACGACGAATATACGTCCGTGTTTTACGACGGTTTTACGACGAAATGATAAAATCTTTTACGATTGAATTACGACGAAACTTGCGTCGTATATTATACGACGATCCTACGTCGATTTTTAACGACGACTTTACGACGGTTTTGCTGTATACCAAATCGAGGCAATCCGATGTAAAGTCGTCGTAAGCTGTACGACGCGTTTACGACAATCTTTTTCCGTCGATGTTACGATGAATATAAACCGTCGTAGATTATACGACGACTTTTACGACAATTTATTTATTACGACGATGAGTTTACGACGATTTGGAAATCGTTAGTAGTTCGTCGTAATAGCCCTATTACGACGAACTAACGACGATTTTGGCCGTTGTAAAACGGTGTTTTTCTTGTAGTGTATATCAATACCACAATCTCATACAAAGGCAACAACTTCTACGCAACTTTCACTTATGGAGCACCTGAACAACCAAATAGGAAAGCTTTGTGGGAGGAACTTACAACGATGGCGAGCACAAGAGATTCACCCTGGTTCCTTACCGGGGACTTTAACGACATCCTTGACAACTCGGAAAAGTCTGATGGGCATCAACGAGTCGAGGGCTCCTTCAGAGACTTTCGTGCCTTCATGTCTGAGAACGACCTCTTCGATCTGAAATTCACCGGAAACTGCCTCTCCTGGAGAGGCATTAGACACACGCACCTCGACCATTGCCGCCTAGACAGAGCGTTCTCGAACAGTTCTTGGGCTGGATTGTTTCCCTCTGGCAGATCTCGTTATCTCCGGTTTGAAGGCTCTGACCACAGGCCCATTATCACCTTCTTTGAACCTCCTTTTCCTGCCAAAAAAAGGATTATTCCGTTACGACAGGCGCATGAAGAACAACCTAGAGATCAAAAAGCTTATCGAAACAGCTTGGAACTCCTCCCCAGAGTCTTTTGTAGAACATCAAATCTCTCTCTGCCGTAAAGCAATCTCCCTATGGAACATAAGACATCATGCTAATAGCCAGAAAGACATTGAACTTCATAGAAAACATCTCGATGAAGCTATGAGTAGCTCCAGTACGGACGCAAGCCTCATCTCCTACATTAACCTGAAGCTTAAAGAAGCATATAAGAGGGAAGATGAGTATTGGAAACAGTGAAGCAGGGATTTATGGCTTACTCTAGGAGAGAACAATTCAGCCTACTTTCATGCAGTTACAAAAGAGAGACAAGCTCGTAACAAGTTTGCAGTCATTGAGGATGCTACTGGCACTGCAGTCTTCGAAGAAACTGGAATTGCGACAGTCATCAGCTTTTACTTTCAATACATCTTCAAGTCAAATGGAAACGAGGGTAAAGATATTGTCTCCCAAGCCTTAGTACCTTGCATATCTGATGAGGATAATGCCCGGTTGATCAAAATCCCCTCGAGGAATAAGATCAGGAAGGCGGTTTTCTCCATCCACCCGGATAAAGCTCCAGGTCCGGATGGCTTTTCAGCTGGCTTCTTTCAGACAAACTATAATGTGAGTGAACTTCTACCAAGCTCCCTAAATCACACCCACATGCGTCTCATTCTAAAAAGTAGCACTCCAAAAACGATACCTGACTAGTGTTCTCGAAAATTCTTACCAGACGCTTGCAGCTGATCCTCCTGAGCATCATATCTGAGACACAATCGGATTTCGTCCCAGGCAGGGCCATAGCAGACAATGTTATGATTACCCACGACATCCTGATCGCGCTACAAAGTCAGAGGCTAAAGTTCACTGCTCTATGGCAGTAAAGTCTGATATGAGCAAGGCATACGACCGTTTAGAATGGAACTTTATTGAGAATGTTCTCTTACGCTTTGGTTTTCATCATTCTTGGATCAAATGGACAATGCACTGCATCACTATGTCTTGTATTCTTACCTGATAAATGGTGCAGGTCACGGCCTAGTCCAACCTCAAAGGGGTATTCGCCAAGAAGACCCCCTCTCCCCCTTCATTTTCATCCTCTGTAGAGAAGTTTTATCCGGTCTCTGCAAGAAAGCTCAAACCATTGGTTTAATGTCTGGTATACGCACATCAAAAGGAAGCCTCCTCATTAATCATCTGCTATTCGCAGACGATACAATGTTTTTTTAGTAAATAAAATGAAAGATGCTGCAAAGCTTTAAATGAAATTCTTACCAATACGAGCTTGCGTCTGGACAGATGATTAACAAAGCCAAGTCCTCAATAACTTTCTCCAGTAAAACTCCTCATAAGATTCGAAAAGAGTGAAAGCTTACCTGGGAATTGCCAACGAAGGAGGCCAAGGTAAATACCTGGGCCTCCCTGAACCCTTTGGAAGACGTAAAAAAGATTTGTTCATTGTCATAGTGGACCGCATTTGACAGAAGTCCATCAACTGGTCTTCAAAACTTCTTTCAAGTGCAGGTAAAGCTATCATGTTGAAATCAGTCCTCTCTGCTATGCCAACTTATACCATGTCCAGCTTCCGCCTACCAGACAATCTCTACAAATGCATCCAGTCAGCTCTGACCCGCTTCTCGTGGGACTCAAAATGGCCTGGATATCATGGGACAAGCTGAAAATATAAAAAGAGATGGGGGATTAGGCTTTCGTGATATTAAAAGTTTCAATGAGGCTCTCCTAGCTAAACTTAGCTGGCGTATTCTAAAGCAACCTACTTGCCTTCTCTCCCGAGTACTCAGAGGCAAATATTGTGGCCATGACTCCTTTCTCACAGTTAGGACAGCGCATCAGCTTCGCATGGATGGCAGGACATTCTCATTGGCCAAGACCTCCTCCTAAAATACCTCAGAAAAGCCAGTAGTAATGAAAAGCAAACTAGTCTCTAGTCTGACCCCTGGCTATCCCTTTGCGACCCCACCACACCTATGGGACCCCCAACAGCTGCAACAAAAGACTTCACAGTTTCAGACATTATTCTTGGGGACTCGGGTGCTTGGGACATAAGTAAAATTGATGAGCTCATGCCATTTTACAAATCGCAAATCCTCAGCATCCAACCAAGCTCATCGGATCTTGAAGACAAGTACATTGGCTGCTTAATCCATCAGGTGACTACTCTGTCAAATCCGGCTACCATGCTGCAATAAACGCTACCAACCGCAATGCACCTACATAGGAGAACCTCCAAGCTATCAATTGGAACACTGAAATCTGGAATGGTCCTTTCTCCCCAAAAATAAGGATGTTTATCTAGAAATCCATCCAAGGGGCTTTACCTCTAGGTAAAATATTTTTGAGGAGGGGAGTGCAAGCATCTTCTTCTTGTCCTAGATGCGGAGACTCTGAAACGGCACAACATCTCTTCCCTCACTGCCCCTTCGCAAGAAGCTTATGGGAGATAGCACCCTTCACTGAAAACTTCGATCTTGCCCTCTTCAATGACTTCACTTCAGGATTCATCCATGGGAAGAAGCTAATCTGCCTCCCACCCAATGGTTTTGGCCCGGAACCCCTCTTCCCATGGATTTGTTGGCAACTCTGGTGCTCACGCAATTTACTCCTTTTTGAAAATCGTATCACATCAAACTCAGAAACGTTGATTGAATCACTAATCATGGCAAGGGAATGGTATATGGTGTAAAGCACAAACCTGGAGAATCGATCCAGTGAACCGCTCTTGAGACCACCTTCCGTTCCGGGAGACAGGATTAGCATCATCACGGATGCGGCCTGGAGGAATTACATCCATATGTCGAGATCGGGATGGGTTTTTAAGAAACAGAACCGCCGCATCGGATAAGGCACGGAATCAAACCCTTTGTTGCCTCTCCTATGATTAGAGAGACTCTTGCACTCTTATCGGCGTTGAGAGATGCCCTCCGATTGGAATACCGGAAAATAGCTCTCACTTCTGACTCGCAGACTCTCATCAACGCGATCACAAACGACGTGCAAATCAAGGAGCTCTACGGACTACTCCATGACATAAAAAAAATCTTTCTTCTCAATTTAGATCTGTTTGTTTCTTCTATATTCCTCGATCTAGCAACTCTCTGGCTGATAGTCTAGCAAAGAAATCACTTCGTGATTTACCGTGACCTTTGAGATCTAATTTTAATTTGATGTCCAAAAAAAAAGGATACTGCTATTTTACGGGAAGATTTTTTTAATGTCTTTTTTTTTTAACTTCAGTTATTTTATATGTTTAATGATTAACTTATATGCTTTTTTAGAAATTAACTAAAATCTGTTTAGAATATGATTGTATGTTCTTTCTAATGCATTAGAAAGAACTTTTCCTTGACTTAATCGGCAATACATGCCTTCATCATCTCTCACAATCCATCTAACTTTAGAGGGAGTATTACCTTGAACAATAGATGCATTGTAAGTTACACTTAGGCCATCCATCTTCTGGTCTCTAGCTAGTCCAATGAATTCGTCTATTTGTGCTTTGATGTCTAGGCACATGATGGCCATTTTGATAAATATTTTTATGTTCATCCACTTTTTTGGGGTCTAAATATTAAATTTTATACTAATTTTAAGATTTTTAACAGCTGGTACAAAGATAACTTAGAAAACAAAAGATCAAATAATACAAATAAAAGCAAAGAACAATATGAAACAAAAAAAAAAAATCAAAACAAGCAAACTTGGCACAAGTCCCTAGATGCCAAGTGGATCTTTGATGAAGAAATACCAATTCTGACATGAAACCCAAAAATCTATATACTTATTTGTGTAGTGATTTGCTTACGTGTCGTGTTCACCGCGAGTTTAACAACCTTTTGCTGACGTGTCATCTCCACTATGAGTTTCGGCTGTAAAAAGACCGATTAGCCTCAGTTTGCAATTATATGTCATTTTTATTGGTTCTTATGTGATGATGTGTGAAAAAAAACTTAAAACAAACTGGTCTAAACTATTATGGTTTAATGCTTAATTTCGTAGTCAATCAAACTGTTTTTAAAATTACATAAAACTAAAATTTAATAAAAATTTAACAAAAACATTAAAAAAAACAAAAAATGGAATCTATATCTCATATGGAATGGTGTATAAAGCCCATCAACCATTTTAAAAAAAAAAAAGATCTAGGTTAGTGTTCTTGATAATTATGATATAGAGGTTAGTGTTTACCATTTCGTTTTCGAAATTTAGAAAAAATCTAACAAAAATGTTAAAAAAAAACAAAAAATGGAATCTATTCAAAAATAATGGAATGTCGTTTGAAAACAAAAAAAAATCAAAATTTTTAAAAAATATCTAATAAAAAATAAAAAAAGATTATATATATATATATATATCTAACTAATGGAATATCGTTTAATAAAAAAGGAAATCATCTCTAACTAATATAATATTGCTAATTATTATGATAGATAGGTTAGTGTTTATAATTTCTTATGTTTATAAGGTTTTTGATTTTTTATGATTTAGTATAAATATCAGCCACTTTTCACTACAAGAAAACAAGTCATTTACGTCGGGCAGAATCGATGTAAATGCGATGCAAAATAAGTATTCCGTCGAATTTCTGTCGAATTCCGGTTCGACGTAAATCGATCTTCGTAAACCACAAATCAATGTAAATTCGACGTAACGATTACCAGAATCGACGTAAAATAGACGCTTTTTTCGATGTATATTTACATCAATTTTACATCAATCTTTACATCGGGTTTACATCATTTTTACGAGAATAAAAAAAGCAAAGATATAGGGATATTTTTTAAAATTGACGTAAATTCCTCGTAATATAACGACGTTAAGTCGATGTAATTGTATCGACGTAAAATCGAAGGAAACTTTTCGATTTCATTGGTATATTACGAAGGATTTTCGTCGATTTGAAAATTATTAAAATAAAAAAATTAGAAAATTATAATTAATAATTCGAAAATAATATTTTAAAATCATGAAAAAATTCTAAATTTTTTACCAAAATACATAATTTAGAACCTAGTTTCCTAAACTAATTAAAAATTATTTATACTAAGATCCTCATCAGCATTAACGGTAGCTGGCGGGTTTCCGTCCTCGCCAACAACTCCATGTGGCCTCGACATAGACGCACCAACCTGCTGCTGCTGCTGGCCTCGGCACGCTGGCGGCGATGATGTCGAATAAATCGGACATCTCGTGGATCTCTTGTCGAGCAGACATGATCTCCTGTCGCTGCACCACTTGCTCTGTCCGCAAGTTCGAGATCTCGGTGTGGGCTTCTTCAAGATGCTGCCGCAAAACCACCGGATCCTCGCGAATCCGGCTAGACGAAGTGATGGGACAATCAGGTATAGATCCCATCCCTAAAATACGGCCCAACGTCTTCAGAGCAACCTACAATAAATTATTATTAATTGCATATATAGAATAAAAAAATTAATAAAAATTTAAAATTAAAATTTGCAAACTAAAAAATTTACCTACTCGAATATCGCATCTTGTTCGGCAACAGTCAAAGACACATCATGTGAGACTTGAGTTTGATGCTCCGCGATCCGCGCTATTGCCTCGTTGTAAACCTGTTCGGATCGTTCATCCACGAAGGAACCGTTTTTCTTTCGGTGAGTCTCCTCAAAAACTCTGGTCATAGGAGGAAGTTCTCCGTTTTCATCAACCTAAAAAAAATAAAATCAAAATCAAACATATATATTATTATTTGAAGGTAATTTATAATAATTAAAATAGAAAATATGACTGACTTACCATTTCTAATTCTATTCCTATATCTAATTCCGATCTATATCTAATTCCGATCCTATATATAATTCCGTTCCTATATCTAATTCCACCTATTCTATGTATTTACTAATTAAAAAAAGGAAAAAGAAAAAAAAAGTTACTTGGAAGAGCTGGAGAGCAAACTCGTTGGAAAGAAAGAGAGGAATGAGCGTCGGGGTTGGGAGGCAGCATCCCATATATATAGAGTTTTGGGGGCAACGTAAAATCGACGTAATGTGGGTCCAATGTTGCGTCAATTTTACCTCGAAAATATATTTAATTATTTATATTTTATAAATAAAAAAACAACGTAATGTCAATGGACATTTACATTTATTTTATATCGGTTTTGACATAAAACCAATGGGAAGTTTATGAAAAAATTTATATTATATTTTCAATTTTGAAGATGTAGAAATCTTCTATATGCTATAATTGAATGTGTGTCTTACTAAATTACATATACAGGTAAGGATTAAAACTTTTTTTTTATGTAATTAGGTCCTAAGATAACATCTTCCATCAATGTACATATCTCTTTAAGAACTTGATTACATGCATGCATTCTCTATACTATTTTGAAATTTTTTTTTTTTTTACCAGAACCTATTGTGTACATTGTATGAAGTGTAATAGTGCTACTTGAAAGGATGGAAACATTTTAAAACCATTGTAAATGATGATTTCAAGGTTTAGGGTTGATTTTTACGTCAAATTTACGTCGATTTCAAATATTTCAACGTAAAACCAATGTAATTTACAGTCGAATTTACGATGATTTTCAGAGATCGATGTAACTTCGACGTAATACTAAAATCTATACTTATATAGTTTTCTAATTATTTTCAATTCATTGTAGCTTCCTTAAACTAATGTCATACTTTAATCCAGAAAAAATTATGTTTTAACGAATTATATGGCATGCCCTATGTTAGGGTTTAGCCATTGAATCGAATTTACGTCGAATATGTGAAGATCGACGTAATATCGATGCAAATGTGAAACCCTAATATAAGGTTTGCTATATCTGTCCTTTAAACTACGTTTGAGGCAACCCAATAGTTAGACAATAGACAGTTAAGTTTAAAGTTACATTAAACCAAGCAAAAAAATTAGGATTCTATGCATTTAAAAATCGACGTAAAATAGATGTAAAGTTACATCGATTTTCCATCGATTTTATCATTTTCGACATAAAATCGACGTAATAGTCAAAAAAATGGGTTGAAAGTCAACTCTTTAATGTTAAAAAAAGTGATAGATAGGTTTCATTTACAAACAAATACTAAAATTTTTAAGCATAAAAAAAAACACAGAATCAAACATACAATTAACTGTCATTCAGACTCATCTGATGCGTTTTCATCATCATTGTCTAACTCAAGATCATCATCATCAGTTTCAGCAAATTCATCTAAAGGATCCTCTTCAGTGTCATCATTGGGAAGATCTTCAACTTGTCTACTGCGTGGGTCAATTAAAAGGATATGTTCATCAACCTCTGGTTCAGTGATGTCAGGGCATGTATCTTGTTGCATAGGTGGTAGATCTACACCATCAAATATATCCCGTGGAGCCACTTTAATAACCACTAACCATGTTATCCCCGTATTTCAAACTCGTGTATATATATGGAACAAATACGACTTGCTCTGCTTGTGAAGCTAGGATGAAAGGTTCAAATTTGTTGTACCGTCGAGATTGGTTAACGTCAACCACCCAATATTTGTTTATACGTACTCCACGACCCACTGTTGGTAGATTATGATAGAAGTGAGGAGGTAATTATAGAAATTTGGTATGTGTAGCAAAAATTTCACATTGTAATTTTCCATCGAATTTGCATTGAAAAACAAAATAAATCATTATTACATCGAACCATGACAAAATAAGATTCATCGTAAAATCGATGTAAATTTTAATTCGATATTACGACGAATATATTTTGGTCGTCAAATCGTCATAATGCTGACGTATTTGAAATTACGACGACTCCTTTTTGCGTCAAATTTACGTCGATTTATTAGGACGTCGTAACTTCGACGTAAATCCGACGTAAATTTACATCGATTTAAATTCAACGTAAAATTTTGATGGAATAAAGATGTTTTCTTGTAGTGTTTCTCTAGTTCTCTCACAACTTTCAGATAACATATTCCTTCTTCTCAGCTCTAACGAAAACTCATGGAGTCATCAGGTAAACATATACTAATGTTTTTCTAAGCAAGTACTAAATAAGAAATAACTTAAATCATATTGGTCTAAATTACTATGGTTTAATATTTCACTTTATTGTCAATACTGTTTTTCAAATTTAATAAAACCGATATTTAGTCAAATCTAACGAAAAAGTAAAAATCAACCAATGGAATGTCTAATGAAATGATGATATTTGTGATGTCTAAAATACATAAAACAATGATCAAAATCGAATAAGTTCGTACGATACTTAAAAAAACTACGTCTAAAATACATAGAACAATGATCAAAAGACTTCAAAACTATTTAAACTAAGTTATTTTGATACTAATATATGTTTATTTATATTTTTATATTGTTTTCATGATCATGTTTTCAAACATTAAAATGTAAGAAAATATAACCAAAAAATATACTCAACAATAGAGAATAAAAAAAAACAAATAAATCTAAACTATTATTAGATTTCCAAACAATCAAATGAAAAATTATATCAGTCCGCACAAGACGCGGAAAAGTTAACTAGTTTGTATTTGAAGTTCTAAGGAACTAGAGTCGTTGTTGTCATCAGGGGCGGAGGGAGTGAAGTAGGAATGAAGTCCTGTGCCCCCACTCTTTTTTTTTTTTTTTTAAATATTTAGGCAAATTTAGTTAAAAATAAATTTAATATAATTGTAAAAAAAATGCCCCCTACTAATAATTTATGCCTCCAACTAAATTTTTTTCTAGATCCACTACTGGTTGCTATGAGCAATTCCTACCAGAGGCCAGCCCACAAACCCCACAAGAAGGCTCCTTTCTTGCAAAACCCAAAATAATGTTTATCCAATTTGCTGCATTATTTCTTGTAAAACCCAGACTGGTTCCCCATGGTGTGTTTTGCTGGAAAATCAATTTTTTTCTGCTCTTCCAAAATCTCAATCCTCTTTAATTTTTTTTTTAATCAAAATAAATTATCGTTGCATGGCCCATCAACGGATAATAAGTTGGAATTCAGTATGGGTTTCTAAGCCCAATATAGAAATTTTTTTGTTTCTTAGCAAATAAATCAGATTAAAATAAACCGAAGAAACTTATGTCAAGGAAAAAAATAAACCGAAGAAACTTGAAATAAATTTAAAAAACCAAAATTTGGATAACACCGAAACAAAGTTCCTCTACACCGAATAAATCGTAGACTCATTAACCAGATTGATTACCACAAAGACGGATTCGCCCATAATATACCACGTGTACAAGTTTTTGACGCATGAGTACACACTAACAAAATACATCTATACGCAGCAGATTATTATTTACCGAGAAAAAAAAATCTTCTAAAAGCAAATGAATTTTTATTACGACCTTTGTATATATACCCCTTAAACCCTACCCTTTGGCATCATTCTCCCATTTTAGCCTCTCTCTTCAGTTCAAAAACCCTAATTTCGAAGGTACTCCATTTTCTACATCATCGTCTTCCTCTTTAAGCTTTATATTGCTTTTGATCTGCGTATTCCGTTGTAATTTCGTTCCCGAGAGTCTATGTACGCTTGTTTCGATTCTTCTGTAAATGGATCCGAATCTTGAAAATACTCTTTCTGTTTATGTTGAATCTAGATCTGATTTTTCAGGATCTGAGCCAGTTTGTTGATCTCGTTGTCAAATTTTTTTGAGATTGATGATGATTTATAGTATTTGATCGTTTAGGGTTCCTGATTTGTGTGTAGAAATGGCTTTCTGCAAAAATCTCGGTGGTTTATTGAGACAAGGGGTTGTTTCTCAGACCGGAAATGTTCCAGTTCAATCTATGCTCGGTTCTCTCCGGTACATGTCTACCAAGCTTTTCGTCGGAGGTACAAAAAATCTTGTCTTTGTCTCTCTTTCTTCTTATGAGATTCTTTCATTTCTTAGTGTTTTATCCTGTGATATTGATCGTTTTTCAGGTCTTTCATGGGGCACTGATGACCAATCCTTGAGGGATGCTTTTGCCAACTTCGGTGAAGTGGTTGATGGTAAGCAACTGGTTCAACGTTTTAAATATCTAGTTACATTGTGTGATGTTTGTGGTATGAGTTTGTGATGGTTTGGTCTCATGAAATGAAAGTTTCAACTTTATGAGTTTAATTGTGCAGCTAAAGTCATCGTTGATAGAGAAACAGGAAGGTCGAGGGGATTTGGATTTGTCAATTTCAGTGATGAGACAGCTGCGAATGCTGCTATTTCAGAGATGGACGGAAAGGTTTGTCTTTTAAATGCTCGATTAGTATGTTTGAATTGGAATGCTCAGTTATTATATTTTGTTTCTGTTTAATGGTTTTAACTTGAGTGCTTTTGGGTTTTTGTAATCTCAGGATCTGAATGGTCGTAACATCAGAGTGAATGTTGCTAACGACAGACCAAGTGCTCCCCGGTCTTACGGCGGAGGTGGTGGCTACGGAGGTGGTGGATACGGTGGAGGTGGTGGTGGTTACGGAGGAGGTGGTGCTGGTTATGGAGGAGGTGGTGCTGGTTATGGAGGAGGTGGTGATGGTGGTGGTTACTAAACAGAGGAGGATTTGCGAGTTCAAATGGTGTTCTGTTTAGTTGGTTCCTTTCAATTGAATCTTGTGTTAGTACAAAACCTGAATGGGAATTGTTGAAAACTCGTTTACTCTTTTTTTTGGTTACGAATTTGGTTTAATATTTTATTGCCCTTATTAGGTGCATTTAAATACGTTTACCAATGCCATCATTACTTGTTGGTTGTATTTGAACTTTCTCATGTGAGTACTTCTAATCAATCGAAGAGAGTGAAAGACGAAAGGCATAAAAAAGCAAACTATTGATACTATCGTCGTTAACTGTTTCAAGTTTTCACGATTGATTAACCTGCTTGAGGTTAGCATTGAAAAAACATACATCGAATTCAACTTTTCTTATAAAACACCCCGACGCTCAACCCTCGTGAGTCGTGACTAGTCAAAAACCAAGCTTTGCCGATCTTTGTTCAAAAACCTTCGCTCATCATACCTTATGACGAGCCATAGTCCAGCTTACAAGCCTAGAACAAAAACCAAAATCTTGTGAACCCAGATTTCTTACCACGCCGAAAAAACGAAACACAAACTCAGAAAAACGGGAAAATGACCAATTCTTACCTTAACTTTCCCGAATGATGTAAATTCATATCTGAGAAATTTATTTGCCTGAATTCATACCTAAACTTCTATATTTTGGATAATTCATACATGTACTATCTGTTTTTTGGCGAATATAAACATTGACTTGTTTCCGTTAGTTAATGATCATATTCCGTAACGGAAAATATCTCTTACCACGTCGACTGTACTGTTAGCATCAGAACTTAAAACGACGTCGATATTTTTTTTTGTTCTTTAATATTAAAACGACGTCATTTTGATATTGAAGAACAAAAAAAAATATCAAAACGACGTTGTTTTGAGTTCCGGTGCCAACAGTCGATGTAGCATGGGATTCTTCTCTGTTAACAGAATAGGATCGTTGACTAATAGGAAACGGGTCAATGTTTATATTTATCAAAAAACAGATAATACATATATGAATTGTCCAGAATATAGGGCTTCAGGTATGAATTCAGGCAAGTAAATTTCTCAGATATAAATTTGCACCATTCGAGAAAGTTGAGGTAGGAATTAGCCATTTTCCCCTCAGAAAACTCTAAATCTGATTCAACTTCTCTAATAACACAACAGATGCGAGTTTTTTAAAAAACAAAATTAAAAAAAAAAATATGTGGTCTTCTCCTGTTCTGTTAAAATACTTGTCAATTGCCGATTAGTAAGCCTTGTAGGTGAATTTTCCATCTTGCTTTCAAATGATTGCAAACTGTTTTTTGTTAGTATGGGTTTCAGTTTGATGGTGAAGCATGCAAAAGGAACGAGAATCGTTTGAGTGATTTCTTTAAGATTATCACTCAAAACAATTCTTACATACTTTGTACATAAATCTTGGAATTAAAGTACGTAGGTCAATTATTTGGTTTTCGTCAAAACTCATGCTTATATATCTGTCACTTATCTTCATTACTTTTGCTATTGGGAATCTTGTTGTGCTGTTCATGAATCATGATAAAAATGCGAGAGTGTGAATGAAATTGGCTTTCTTTAAGCTAATAAAAACTGTGACAATATGAAACCTTCATTTGCAAATTATATGTTGGATATGATCATGACTACAAAGTTTATATGTCAGAAAATGTGACAAGAACGTTTCTTTAGTAATTAGCAGATGAAAACTTTGGGATTTTAAGTTAGATCTTCGAATTGCTGATCAACAGATGTTTGATACTGAATTTAATCATCTTTAGAGTATATGCTATAACTTCTATATTCATTGTTGATGCATGATCGTTCATGTTTCAGACCCTAGACAACTTGAATGTATGAACTTAACTATTGAAATCAGCTTATTCACAAATTATTGTAATTAGCTTATTCTCGTGGTTTGAATTTGATTTCGCCAGTATTAATTGTAGATAGCGTGATTTCATTTGTATTTTGTTTGGAATACAAGTCACAAGGATCCAGCTCCTAAAAAAATGGCTAGATCTGCTATGAGGACCAAATAAGAAATAGAAGAGATTTACGGCTATCTAATTCAATTCTATTCCCATCCAAATGCTAGCAGCTCTGTTTTCAGTTATGGAAATATGCTTCTAAATTATCACCTCTGCAGAAATAAATAACAACTCTGAGGATGGATCAGCTGGTAATCTAGACAAGGAAGAAGCTGTTTTGATTTTGACTCCAAGTAATGGATTCCATTCTGTCAATGTATTGGTTACTAATTTGGAGGCTTTGGAAGTTTTTTTCAAATAATTGTAGGAAGTAAATTTATAGGAGATAAATATTGCAATGTAAAAAAAAAACGATTTGAGATACAGAAAAGCGTTTTGTAAAAGCGGATTAAGAAAAAAAGAGAAGTGGAGGCGAGATGATCTTTTTCCTTAATTCAAAATATCTCCCGTAGTGTGGCGGTTTGATGAGATAATGAATCCCATGATAATTCGTATAATCGCAGCATCCAATTATAGAATGTGACGAACTTAAAATTCTACGATATACTCTCGGACGCTTATTTTTGAAAGAAGAAAGGAGACGCGAGAGATTGAAGAAAAGTGTGAACGATTTCACTCTGTAAAATTTTATGTTGAGCGATTGAGAAATGGAAGAGGAGAGGTCGATATATATAGCGAAGGCGAGAGGAGCGTCGCACTTAATCAGCGTGATAAAGACGTGATTAATTTTGTGTTAATGACGCGATTTGGGCGTTAATCTTGGCGTGATTTTCAGGATAGATATTTGATTGCAGATTAATGTCGTGATTCTGTAAGAATTTGAACTGAAAACTTTAACATTTTGGGCCAGAAATGTTGACCAAAACGTGGCCCAAAGAGAACATCTTTCGAAGGCCCATATTCACCAAGACCCAAGACCCCCGACCCCGAGCCCGGCTCGACTCGGCGGTGGCGCGCAAGAGATCCTTGGTTCTCCTTCAACACTTTGAACAATGTCATGTGTGTGTCTATATTTATATGACTCTAAATTTTTCAATCCTCCAATGTGGGACAAAATGATGTTCCTCACATTTTAAGTTGCCTTAAAAAGCTTTATTTGTATTCACATTTTAACCAAAAATACAAGCTTGTAGGCTTTGTAATTATTGGGTCCAACAATCCCCCACATGAATATAAATAACTCTAGACATACGACCGGACTGACTCAAAAACTTGACTAGACTAGACTAGACAGACTTTCGAGAGTATAAACGAAAATTCCACTGTGTTTGAGATAGTAGTATGTTTCAACCTTGAACCATTCAATGTTAATATTTGTCGGGCTTACTCAGCCAGGAGGTGAACATGATGTCTTGAACCACCCGGATTTTGATGTAAACCGAGACAACAAATACAAATCAGTTTCATTTTCTTGTAGAACTAAGTTCTCTATTGTGTTCATTGTGGCCTTGGACTTGCCTGGTGAATCATGAGTGAAGTTGGAGAATATAGTCTTTTGTTTTTTTTCATTCTCCTAGACACGGCCTCATTTCACACTCACTAGGTGATTTTGCTAATAGTTTTTGTTTTAAGAAGTGTTGTACTTCACTGGTATATCAAAGCTATGGACTTATCATTAAAAGCTATGTTTATCCTTTGTAGTTATACAATGAAAATTGTATGTAAGCACTGTCAATCATCTTGGGACGTAGGTTAAGACTATACGTCTTTCATTGCGTTAGATTTTGTTTGATTTAGTTTTCCCTTTTGAACCTTACATCTTGGGATCTCCAGTTATGTAGGTGGGGTTTCCATCAAACAACCTCTTCAGTAATAGGCTTTAAACCCATTCCCTTTGATGATTTGAGAACTTGATCACGAGCTAGACCCTTAGTGAATGGATCTGCTAGATTATCAGCTGATTTTATGTAATCTAGTGAGATTATTCCGGTTGTGATCAAGCTTCTAATGGTTTTATGTCGCCTTCTTATGTGACGAGATTTACCATTATAGAGATAACTGATTGACTATCACAGTGTACACGTATTGCCAGTACTGGTTTCTCCCACATTGGAATATCTTCCAAGAAATTTTGGAGCCATTCAGCTTCCTCTGCAGCTTTATCTAAAGCTATGAATTCAGACTCCATGGTTGATCGTGCCAATAGAGTTTGTTTGGAAGACTTTCAAGAGACTGCTGCACCACCTAGGGTAAAAACATATCCACTTGTGGATTTCGAGTTTTTGGTGTCAGATATCCAGTTTGCATCACTGTATCCTTCTAAAACTGCTGGTTCTCTTCCATAGCGCAGCCCATACCTTTTAGTGTATTGGATGTAATTTAATACTCTAGTTATGGCTTTCCAGTGTTTGTGTCCTGGATTACTTGTATAGCGATTTAGTACATTTACTGCATGTGCTAGATCAGGTCTAGTACAATTAGTTAAGTATATAAGGCTACCAATTATCCTTGCATACTCTACTTGTGACACTGCTTCACATGAGTTTTTGGTCAAGTGAAGTTGAGAGTCAACATGAGTTTTTGAAGTTCCATTTGAATAGGTTTTGAACCGTTCGAGTATCTTTTCAGCATAATGGGCTTGAGACAAGGTAATCCCATCAGAAGCTCTAGTGATTTGTACCCCGAGAATGATATCTGCTAGATCCATGTCTTTCATGTCAAACTGTGCACTAAGCATGTTCTTAGTTTGTTGGATTATGTCATTATTGCTGCCAATAATTAACATGTCATCTACATATAAACATAGTAGGATATATCCATTAGGAGTCGTTTTTATGTAAATGCATTTATCACATTCGTTTATGCTGAAGCCATCTGACATCATTGCATTGTCAAATTTTTCATGCCATTGTTTTGGTGCTTGTTTAAGTCCATACAATGACTACACAAATCTACAGACTTTGTGTTCTTGTCCCGGGACTACAAATCTTTCGGGTTGTTTCATATAGATTTCTTCGTCTAATTCACAGTTTAGAAAGGCTGTTTTGGCGTCCATCTGGTGGATTTCCAAATTTCTTAAGGCTGCAATTCCAATCAGCATTCTGATGGAAGTTATTCTCGTTACTGGAGAATAAGTGTCAAAGAAATTCAGACATTCTTTTTGTCGGAATCCTTGCACTACAAGTCTAGCCTTATATTTATCAACTGAGCCATCGGTCTTCAATTTTGTTTTGAAGATCCATTTGCACCCTAGAGCTTTAAACCCTTCAGGTAGCTCAGTGATTTCATAAGTATGATTTTATCTAATAGAATCCATCTCACTATTGACTGCTTCTTCCCAAAGAGGTTCATCGGGAGTGGACATAGCTTCAGTAAATGCTCTTGGTTCGTTCTCGGTGAGAAAGACCATCAAGAATTCAGGACCGAAGGATTTTTCTTTACGAGCTCTTTTGCTGCGTCTAGATTCAATCTCTTCGTCTTCTAAAGCAGGAACCCCAGATGTGGTTGCCTCATCTTCCCGAGGACGTTTGAGATTTTGTCTATCATTGCACGGAAAAATGTGTTCAAAAAATGAAACATTTCTTGATTCAATTATTGTATTTACCTGAATATCCGGTACATCTAATTTGTGAACCAAAAACCGATAAACACTACTGTTGCGTGCATATCCAATGAAAATACAGTCAACAGTTTTTGGTCCTATGGTGACCTTTTTAGGAGGTGGCACAGCGACCTTTGCTAAGCACTCCCACACTTTCAGGTATTTGTACGAAGGTGCTCTACCTGTCCATAGTTCATATGGCGTTTTGCCAGTTACTTTGTGCGGTATTTTGTTGAGGATATAATTTGTAATGAGAATTGCTTCTCCCCCACTGATTATGGGGTAGCCCAGATTCCTACAACATTGCGTTCATCATCTTTTTAAGAGTTCGGTTTTTGCGTTCCGCAACTCCATTAGATTCTGGTGAGTAGGGAGCGGTGGTCTGATGTATAATGCCTTTTTCTAGACAGAAAACATTGAATGGACCATTTTATTCGCCTCCTCTATCACTCCTAACATTGAATTTATTAATCTTTGTATAGAATTATAATTCACATGTCCTAATCCTTCATGCCATAAATCAAAAGACTCAACCAAGTAAGAAGATTCATTCTTATTAATTGAACTGGTAGAAGGTACATCATTTTTGAGGACTGTCATTACACACATTTTGATTAAGTCCTCTTTAACATAACCCTACCCAATAAAAACCCCATGTTTCCTTAAAATCAGCTGGTTAGATCCAATGCGGACGTCGAATCCGTGCTTGTTGATCATGGTTCCAGAGATCAGGTTTTTCCTCATTTTTGGCACATGCTCCACAGTGGTGAGAGTTACTTCTTTGCCCGAAGTCATCTTTAAGACCACATTGCCTATGCCTTCAATCTTGGAGTAGGACTCATTTCCCATCAACAAATACGCATTGTTCTTGCATTTCTTGTAAGTTGAGAACTGGTCTTTGTCCATGCAGATGTGAGTGGTTGCACCAGTGTCATACCACCACGTTGTTGGGTTTGGCTCAACCATGTTGACTTCTGTGACAATTGCACACAGATCAGCTTGAGTCATGTTGGTTTGACCTTTGTTGTCCCTCAGCCTGCTTCGACATTCATTGGAGGTGTGTCCCTTCTTGTTGCAATAGGTGCATTTCCCAACAAATTTGGTTTTGGGAGTTTCCTTTTTGAAGGAAGTGGATGATGATGGAGCAAACTTGTTTTGCCTTCCTTTGGAAGGAAATTTCTCGTTGCCTTTGACTTTTCCTTTTCCCTTGTTCTTGAACTCTGCTACATTTGCATTGTAGGAGTGAAACGGTTCAGGGTTGACAGGCGCGACAGCTTTTACCTCGCGTTTCAAAGACTCATTTTGCAGCCTGGAAATCAGATTTGACAAGGTCATAGACTTCTGCTTATGATCCAAATAGTTTCTGAAGTCTACCCAGCTAGGAGGTAGCTTGTCGACGAAGCAATTCACTATGAAGGTTTCACAGATCTTCATTCCTTCATCAACGATTTCTTGACAAATCATCTGAAGTTCATGGACTTGTTCCATGATGGGCCTTAAGTCCACCATCATGTACTATGTAAATTTGGAGGTTCCATACCTTCCAGAAGATACATTGAAAGTCTTGTACTTCTTATCCAAAGCTTCCCAGAGATCCTTGGATGACTTGATTTCGCAATACACGTTGAACAATTGGTCAACCAAGCGACTCTGAATGTAGCCTTTGCAAAGGAAGTCCCCATGGACCCATGCTTCAACGCTTGCAACAGCGCGCACATCAGTTTCCCAGCAGGCAAAGCAGGTTTGTTCTCGGTGAGATACTTATCCAGATGCAAAGTGCACAGGAAAAAGTGTATCTTTTGCTGCCACTGTTTAAAGTTGGTACCATCAAACTTATCCGGTGAGATACCTGCAGCAATAACGGCTATGGGTGTTGATTCAGCGACATCATCGTGTCCTCCATCCACGGATTTCTCCACGTTTTTCGACATCTGTTCCAAAAAAGAGACAGAAAAATGTCAGATTCGTTGAATAGAATCGATAGAATAGTGATTAACAATACAAGTCGCTAATTTATGCGTTTGGAGAAATGCTATAGAGCGGTCGTAGAATCGCGTTTGAGTTTTGAACACGAAAAAACGTTCACGGATTTAACCGAGACGATTTATAGACACGGAAAAGAAGTTATGAAAACTGTCTTTGTGTGGTCCAATAACGTTTCACGTAACTTACCAGAGGCCTTCGCGGAAACCGTTTCTATTTGTAAAAAAAAGAATCGTTTTTTCCTTAAAACGTTTTCTGAAAATCGTTTGTAAAGCAATATAAGATCCGATTCAAGCCATAAGCAGGATCGGATTATTTTGAATTAAGACTGTAAGAAGAGGAGAGCTCGATATATATAGCGAATGAGAGAGGAGCGTCCCACTTAATCAGCATGATAAAGACGTGATTAATTTTGCGTTAATGACGCGATTTGGGCGTTAATCTTGGCATGATTTTTGGGATAGACATTTGACTGCAGATTAATGTCGTGATTCTGTAAGAAATTTAACCGAAAACTTTAACAATTTGGGCCAGAAATGTTGACCAAAACATGGCCCAAAAAAGAACATTTTTTGTGGGCCAAAGGCCCACATTCACCAATCACCAATCACCAATCACCAAGATCCAAGACCCAAGATCCAAAACCCAAGACCCAAGACCTAAGACCCAGCCCCAGCCCGAGCCCGGCTCGGTGGTCTTTGATTCTCATTCAACACTTTAAACAATGTCATGTGTGTGTCTATATTTATATGATTCGAAATTTTTTCAATCCTCTAATATGGGACAAAATGACGTTCTTCATATTTTAAATTGCCTTAAAAAAAGTTATCTGTATTTACACTTTAACCAAAAATACAAGTTTGTGGGCTTTGTAATTATTGGGTCCAACAATAACAACATACCGTACTTCAGTCCTAGGAGAAGCGCTCAAACAGGAGCTACAAGAGAAGACACCAAGAAAAGAATACATGCACTTGAAAAGAAAGTAAGATTTCAAGAGGCTTAGCTTTAGACGAATGGAGGCAACAACTCAAGTTTTGAACCAGTCCACATTTGTATTAATGAAAGTGGTTGTTCTTAACTTTTTACTGGTTAATAAACTTGGTGGAATGCCTAAATTCTTATGAAGTCATTCAACTTTGTGTTTGTGTTTTGTCCTAATGTAAACATATGCTTGCAAATAGATGATGTAATTTGTAGTAGCAAGCATCAATAAATCAATCACTCAGTTTAAAAGTATTACAGATTGTCGGAATCTTTTGTTAAAAAAAAACCTGTCGAAAACTGTTAGAGATGACAAAGTAACTACAAAATAAATCAGGAAGGGTTTGAAAAAAGAATTGATCGTGATTTTGCAATACTTGACACGACGAAACAAGATCTTCCTCTTAGTCTTTATTAAGTTAAGATTGTAAAATGACAAAAACTATTTCTTTTTACCTTCTCAACATTGTGTCAAGTATTGTTTGACAAATACTATTTCTTTTTACCTTCTCAACCAGAATGCTCATCAACATTTCCTTGTAAACATTGAAGAATTTATTAAAGGCTGATCACTGACAGCCCTTGATTTGCCATGCCATACGTGTATCCAAACGCAATCCTTACAGAAACAGCCACCACATTCTCAAAATATGGTAACAAAATATTTATAATCAGAATACCAGTGCGTTGGCACGGGTTCTCACCTAGTTATCATAAAAGCTAAGAAAATATATGTAAATGTTTATATGACGTCGTTTGATTTAATATTAATATGACGTCGTTTAATTTTTTTCAGCTAGGTTAAATCTGGTTGTATAAAAGGTTAACAAACTCAAGAGATTTTTTTTCTAATCATTTTAGCCATTCTTTCAAAAATAACACTGTGAAAGCGTTGATTACATCTCAAAAAAAAATTGTATGAGATTTCAATCGCATCAATGGAGAAATCTCGAACTCGCTTAGAATTCTTGCAAAAGGTATGTGCTAATAATATCATTTTATATTTATGCAATTTCATTTATTTTCATAATTTTTTGTTTTTTTATCATTTGGTGTTCTCTGATTATCTTATAGTTTTTAATCTTTACCTATTCTTTTTAATTTAACATTTTTGTTTGATTGTTTGTTGTTAATTAATAGATTTTTAAATAATTAAATCAGAAGATAAGAGAAATATGTTTGGCAAAAATAAAATCATTTAAATTTTGTATAATTGTTTTTAAAAAAATTATTCTATATTCATAAGAGTTGGATATGGATCATATACCCTTAATATCAAGGTACTGAGATCAATATCTCCTAGAAAATCCTGACACTCGCAGATAATTGATTCTTATCGGAACCAATATTAAGAGAAAACAATCAAAAATAATAATTTATAAATAAATCACAAAATAAGATTATACCTCACTCCTTCTATTTGTATATATATCCTTATACATATATTTAAAATATATGAAAATTCTTTTTAAAACATTATATAGAAAAGAAAATACAGATTGGACAATATATTTCAAATGTTTAATGCTGCTAGCCATCTCTATATGGATCTAAAAAATTAAGAATAACTTATTTACGGAATGATTTCAGATATTTTTCCCTCTTGAATAACACTAGAATTTTTGGATCTTGGATAATTATCATTTTCTGGTGATTTACTATTTACCATTGGATTGGATTTATGTGTTTTCAAAACAACTAGATTCTGATAATTTTTTATAAATGATATTTTATAATATATAAAATGTGAAATAATAAATAATAACTAATTTATGTTTTTGATTCAAATATTTTAATTTGTAATATTTAAATTTTATAATAGATTTAATGAATGTTTGGCAACATTTTTAATTCCTATTTGGCAACAAATTTAATTCATTTAAAAAAAGATGTTTGGAAACAGATTCCAAAACTGCTTCTGTTTTAATAATATAGATAAGGTAAACATGAGGTGTAAATTTTAATGATAAATTTCAAATTCCTCAATTTTGTATCTCTCAATTTTTTTTTTTTTTCGTTGACATGTCTTAGCTGTTTGAATGTTTTTATTTGATGAAATTGATAAAAAAAGAAAGAAAGCATAAATATTCTTTGAAAGAAAAATTGAGTTATTTCTTATAATAAGAACATTTTTTTAATAATTCAGAATAATTTTTAACTAGTAAAAAGCATTTAATTAGTATGTATTTTCAAATAAAATAAAATTAAATACTTTCAGATGTACCTTGTTGGATTTAACAATTTTTGAAAAAAGGAAACTTTCAAAAACAAAAAAATACATAGATAAAAAGGAAACAATACTAGGATTTAGTTAGCCAAAAAAACAAAATAAAAGGAAATGCTTTCAAGTATATATAGCAAAATTTTCTGAATATAGTAATGTAAATATATTTTTCTTATTTTAAATATAGTCAACAAAGGAACTATAGAAATATAACTTTCAATCAAAATAAGCTCTAGGATTTTAAATTTCACTTATAAAAAGTTATGTGGTTTTAATATGTTTGTGAGATGTTTGCATTTGTATATAAAAATAAATGAATGAGATGTATTCAAATTTCTTAAGGGTGAAATTATTTTATTCTGTCATTGTTCAAGAACTTCAATATCATATGAAAGTTTTATTACAATCTCTAACACACTTAGATCCAAAATTATTTTCAAAGATAGAAAAAGCTTAGATATTTAGAGAGACATTTTCATGTCAGCACCCTTGAACAAAGTAGAAGATTTTACTGATATCTTCTTAAAGATTTTACTGATATCTTCTTAAAGATTTTTAAAAAAGATCGACATGGTAAAGAAAGAAAATCTTATCAAATCTGTTTTGATTTGGTAGATAAACTTGATCAAAGGTCTTGAAAATCTATTTTGACACCACAAACAAAATATAAGAGGTTACATTTGAAATGAGAATACCTGAATCAGTATAACATATGCAATTAAATGAATTGGACTTATTGGATGTTTTGTCGGGAACTACTCCAAATCAAAAGGGCTAAGAAGTTGAAGATTGATCGGGATCCCTATAGTTTTATGGAATTCTAACTCAAAACCAATTGGTAATATGGTTGATCCATATATCTTATATATATTAACCAAATTCTCACTATAGACCGGTAATAAATCCTACTCAGGCTATCTTAGTTGTGTAAAAACTATCGACTCCAATACTATTCTAAGTTACATACATCCTAAGCACCCTTCGAATTGATTGCCAGTGCTATACGAAGAAATATTGAATCTGTCATGGCTTTTTGCAAGAGTTGCAGCGCTTCATGTCTTTCATTGATGCTTCCTTATATTGATTTTTCGTCGAACCACTTTGGGTGTCTCCTACGATTGTGTCGGTTGATTTGGAACACCTTTTCCCACCACAGCCCACAATTCCCTTTTCTTTAAGATGGTCTTCATCTTACTACACCAAAAACCATAATTTTCTCCATCACATATAGGAATCATGATACAATGTCATTGTCATCCTCTCTGTTTTTTTTGAAATTTTTTTGTAGAAATTTTGCTTTTGTTGGCCCTTGAATCAATGAATCTCTGATACCATGCTTGAAGTTGTTACTTCTTGTATAGAGGATAACTGAATCTACCACTCCCTTATAAAATTGGCGGTCTATAGGCCACCAGACTCTTATCCTTGAACCCACCAAGCCTTCACCGTATTCTTGACCATTACAAACCTTATCCTTTCCAGAATGACTTGAAGGTTTGGTTTTGGCAGAAGAACACTTCTTATTCTTCTTCTTCTGATTGTCAAAAACATGGTGACTTCAAAGAAGCGTTCATCTGAAAGTAACAAACCTTCGAGTTTTTGTGGACAGGTAAAGGTTTGTAATGGTCAAGAATATGGTGAAGGCTTGATGAGTTCAAGGATTAGAGTTTGGTGGCCGATAGCCAAAAATTCTATAAGGGAGTGGTAGATTCATTTACCCTCTTTACAAGAAGTAACAACTTCTAGCACGGTATCAGAGCTTTATTGATTCAAGGGCCAACACAAGCACAAAAGAAGCAAAATTTTTGATACCATGTTAAAACTTGTGTTCGTAGTTATTAGAATATAATCTAAAACACACGAACTGCTCTTATTTCAACAACGACAACAATTTAAATAAGTTTTGAAAAATGATTTGTGTTTCTTCCTTATTGTGACTCTTAAAATATAACTACCTAGATATAAGTCATGACTATCACACACAACCTTTAACATAATTAAACCTAACATATATATTAATTATTAAACTCAATTAGCGACTAACAAAAGAGAGAGAGAGAGAGAGAGAGAGAGAGAGAGAGAGAAAGAGAGAGAGAGAGAGAGAGAGAGAGAGAGAGAGAAATGGATTGATTATGGATGACTGAATGGCAGAATAAATTAATTCCACCCTTAAGAAATTTCAATACATCTCATTTAGGTGTTCAAGAACTTCAATATCATATGAAAGTTTTATTATAGTCTCTACGACACTTAGATCCAGCTTTATTTTCAAAGATAAACAATGCTTAGATATTTGAGAGACCTTCTCAAGTCAGCACCGTTGAATAAAGTAGAAGATTTTACTGGTATCTTAAAGATCTTAAAAGAAGATCGACATGGTAAAGAGAGAAAATCTTATCAAATCAATTTTGATTTGGTAGATAAACTTGATCAAAGGTCTTGAAATTCTATTTTGACACTGCAAACAAAATATAAGAGGTTAGATTTGAAAAGAGAATATTTGAATCAGTATAACATATGCAATCAAGTGAATTAGACATATTGGATATTTTGTCAGAAAATACTCCAAATCGAGTGATAAGGGCTAAGAAGTTGAAGATTGGACGGGATCCCTATTTTTTTATAGACTTCCAACTCAAAACCAATTGGTAATAAGATTGATCCATATATCTTATATATATCAACTAAATCCCCACTATAGACCGGTAATAAACCCTACTCAGGCTATCTTAGTGGAGTAAAAACACTCGACTTTAATACTATGTTAAGTTTTACATACATCCCAAGCACACTTCGAATTGATTGCCGGTGCTATACGGAGAAATATTGAATCTGTCATGGCTTTTTACAACAGTAGCAGCACTTCATGTCTTTCATTGATGCTTTCTTCCATTGATTTTCATCGAACCACTTCAGGTGTCTCCTCCAATTTTGTCGGTTGATTTGGAACACCTTATTCCACCACAGCCCACAATTCCCTTGTCTTTAAGATGGTCTTCATCTTACTACACCAAAAATCATAATTTTCTCCATCACATAAAGGAATCATGATATGATGTCGTTGTCATCCTCTCTGTTTTTGCTTGAAATTGTTTTGTAGAAATTTTGCTTTTGTTGGCCCTTGAATCAATGAATCTCTGATACCATGCTTGAAGTTGTTACTTCTTGTATAGAGGATAAATGAATCTACCACTCCCTTATAGAATTTAAGATCTATCGGCCACCAGACTCTTATCCTTGAACACACCAAGCTTTCACCGTAATCTTGACCATTACAAACCTTATCCTTTCCAGAAAGACTTGAAGGTTTTTTTTTGGCAGATGAACACTTCTTATTCTGATTGTCAAAAACATGGTTACTTCTAAGAAGCGTTCATCTGCCAGAGACAAACCTTCAAGTTTTTGTGGATAGAATAAGGTTTGTAATGGTCAAGAATATGGTGAAAGCTTGGTGGGTTCAAGGATTAGAGTTTGGTGGCCGATAGACCAAAAATTCTATAAGGGAGTGGTAGATTCATTTATCCTCTTTACAAGAAGTAACCACTTCTAACAAGATATCAGAGCTTTACTGATTCAAGGGCCAACACAAGCACAAACAGAAGCAAAATTTTTGATACCATGTTAAAACTTGTGTTTTTAGTTATTAGAATAGAATCGATGTAAAAAATAAAAGTTATTAGAATATAATCTGAAACAAACCAACTGCTCTTATTACAACAACGACAACAACTTAAATAAGTTTTGAAATAAGATTTGTGTTTCTTCCTTATTGTGTGACTCTTAAAATATAACTACCTGTCGATATAAATCACGACTCTCACACACAACCTTTAACATAATTAAACCTAACATATATATTTATTATTAAAATCAATTAGCGACTAACAAAAGAAATAGAGAGAGAGAGGGAGAGAGAGAGAGAGAGAGAGAGAGAGAGAGAGAGAGAGAAATGGATTTATTATGGATGACTGAATGACAGAATAAAATAATTCCACCTTCAAGAAAATTCAATACATCTCATTCAGTGTTCAAGAACTTCAATATCATATGAAAGTTTTATTATAATCTTTAATACACTTAGATCCAGCTTTATTTTCAAAGATAGACAATGCTTAGATATTTGAGAGACCTTCTCAAGTCAACACCCTTGAACAAAGTAGAAGATTTTAATGGTATCTTCTTAAAGATCTTAAAAGAAGATCGACATGGTAAAGAAAGAAAATCTTATCAAATCAATTTTGATTTGGTAGATAAACTTGATCAAAGGTCTTGAAAATCTATTTTGACACTGCAAACAAAATATAAGAGGTTAGATTTGAAAAGAGAATACTTGAATCAGTATAACATATGCAATCAAGTGAATTGGACATATTGGATATTTTGTCAGAAAATACTCCAAATCGAGTGATAAAGGCTAAGAAGTTGAAGATTGGACGGGATCCATATTGTTTTATGGACTTCCAACTCAAAACCAATTGTTAATAAGATTGATCCATATATCTTATATATATCAACCAAATCCCCACTATGGACCGGTAATAAACCCTACTCAGGCTATCTTAGTGGAGTAAAAACACTCGACTCCAATACTATGTCAAGTTAAAATACAAACGAAAAACTGTTTAAAGAATTTAGAATAATTACGGTTTAAACGAAAAACTGCTGATGATTTTTTTCTTATTATTCTTTTTTTATTATAAATATTTCTTATTATTCTTTGATAACTTGGAGTGGTTTATTTTTATAATTGTATATTTTTTCATTTGTATTTTTATTATCTAAAAGTAGCAATATTTATAATAAAAAAGAATAATAAGAAAAAAAATCATCAGCAATTTTGGGAGAAAAACCACAAAAACATGGATTTTGAATTTTGTTTAGAAAGTGGTTATTTTTTAAAAATAAAATTTTTCTAAATTTTAGAAAATCTATTTTCAAAAATCTTAATTGGATAATAAATATATATTTATGCAAAACGAAAATGAAAAACTGTTTAAAGAATTTAGAATAATTACGGTTTAAAGTATGTGGGAAAAAAAGAAGGTTATAATAATAAAAAAAAGTTAAAAAAGTATGTGGGAAGAGAGAAGATAAAAGAAAATAAAAAAAGAAAAAACATATTATAATGGCATATTCGTAAATAAATTAAAAAGTTATGGCCCAATAAAGAAAGTAAACAGTAAAAACTACCCAATCCTTTGTCTGATTTCAAAACTACCCATTTCTCAAATTAAAAACTTAAAAACTACCCATACAACAATTTTCTCTATATATATTAAGTATTAAACTCAATTTATGGACTAACAAAAAGAGAGAGAGAGAGAGAGATAGAGAGAGAGAGAGAAAGGAAACAAATGTTACACTGAAAAGATTTTTTTTTACGTATTTTACGTCTCTTTATAAACGTTGATATAATCATGGCCAGCATTAAGAAAATGGAGCTTGCACCAGTGCCTGAAGTAGAGCTTGTACCAGCGGATGAGCTACATAATGGAGCATTGCTTGTTCTACTTGAGTCTATGACTCGAGCCAAAGCTAATAAGCTCAAAGAAGCACCGAGAGAAATAATCCAACAAGCTTTCAATCAACCAAAGAAGGAGAAATGAAATAGCCCAACATCAACATTTGATCCAGGCATTTCCAACAAGCTAGACAAATGGGTTTGTGACCATTTGTACTTTTTTTCCTTTATACCTTGTTTTCACCCAATGGGTTTTCCAGGAAATGTTTTTAATACAGAAAATTGGTTCCCATTGCTATTAAGCCCAGAAGAGAAGATTTGTCTTAGCCCACTTCAGATTTTCATAACCAAAGTCGTCCAAATACATCTTCTGATCTTCAAGCTACCGGAGAAGACCCATGTGCCTTGTTCAGCACTAATAAAGTTTAAGCTCAACTATTCCAGCCAAACGACCACTTCTAATACATTCTCACCTTATCTAGAGCACACCTCGAAGTGAAATCAGTTCAATCGGAGTTCAGATGAAGGACTTATTCACTTCTCAAGTCAAGCGAACTTGAGCCTACTCAATTTGGACCTATGCGCATTCGTTGAAGGTTTCGGAGTAAACCAGAAGTAACTAAGTTATGATCCGACATGTTCTGGAATCTTGATCCATCAAATAACTAGGAAAAAATTGATTCAAATCAAAACGAATTCAGACTTCGAAAATATGGATTTTACAATGCGAAGGATCTGTTTAAAGCCCAGTTACGCATTAAAGCCAAAGATCGTGTTACACAGCGCAACTCAGAAATGATCTCGACACGAAACCACTTGGGAAATCTTAATGGTTTTGTATGGTTCCAACAAGATCAAGATCATAGGAAATGGACATCGTAGCCCAAAGATACTCCCAATTTACCTGAATGGGTCGAGCTGGTTCTATACTTGGAGAGTTCTAAGCCCCATTGGCTTGAGAGCTTGCAGATTTACATTTGGCATCCAGGAGGCCTCTCTACCAAGCCAAAGGTGAATAAAAGACTCAGCCCAATTCGTTTCTGAGCATCAGAATTCGACCAAGGAGTCAAAGAAGCAATCAGTTCAAAGGTTGTTCAAGAGCTAGCTCAAGAGTCATTCAAACCTTAGCTTTTCTTTTGGTCTTAAGTAGTTATTACTCTTGTAATCCGAATATAAATCTTTGTCTACTCTTTTCTTTTCTTTATAAGCTCTTGTAAGACCAGAGAAATAATCATCACTTTATTATTTTTCAATCAAACTCTTTGATCTTCTTCAGAAAAACTTTGAGAGAACTTCTCTTTAGTTCCTTGTGAACAATCCAATTGTTAGGTGTTAATATCCAACCGATCACTCTTGTCTTGACTTGGTGTGTCATATCCAAGGAGATAAGTTGGTAAATAGAAGCTATTCTGTAACTTCTGTGGGACTTTTTGATCCACCTATTTCTTTACTTGAATCTTAAGATTCATTTGGAGAACATCTATCCATTTTACAACCTTTTAAGTGACGATTCAGGGAGGATCATATCAAGTGGTATCAGAACACACTTAGAAGTTCAGTAACTATCGCTATATATCATCTTCTCATCTTTTCACCTTCTTCATTCATTTCTTATCTTTCTATCTTCTAGTCGATTTATCCCAGAAAATTCCAAAAAAAAGTATATTGGAAACAAAAGAAAAAGAAAAAAGAAAGTTATAAGAAAAGAAAAAGAAAAAAAAAACGAAAATCATAAAAAGAAAAAAAACGAATATCTCTTAATCTTTCTTTCTGTATCTGAAGATCTACTTGTGGTTGTTTGTGTAATCATCAGATTTGATTGGATTTGTTCTACATGAACTTTTGAGAAAACTCTGTGTGTGAGATCCTTTTTAGGAGTTGAGTGCAAACACCTTGAGAGATAAACGCTTGAGAGAAACCTTGAGTTCGTTCTTGTTGCAGGAAAGATGTCTTTTGGTCTATTGTCAAAGAAAACTAAGACATCTACGACCAGATCAAGTTATCAAAGGGAGGAGAAGTTTGATCAACTCAGATCAACTTATAATGCCAGAGCACCCAATGATAGATCAAGAGTGGGGACGTGTATTGCTCAGCCAAAGGAAGATTCTAAGCCTTACACTTCAAAGTTAGGCGCTAAAGTCAAAGCCAAGGCTTCCACATCAAGATCTTTTGAAGTGAAATGTTGTTTTGTGCCAAGAGAGAGGGCACTATACCACAGAATGCTCCAACACGAAAGCTATGATTCTCTTAGACAATGGAGAGTTCAGATCAGAGAAAGAAACTATGGTTTCTGAAACACCTTCGTCTTTGGAGAAACATGTTGAGGTATCAGCTAAAGGCGATCCCCTGGCAGTAAAGAGATCACCAAGGGAGCAGTCTAAGGCCAACCAGCAGAAACAAAAAGAAGACGAAACTGTAAGTGGTCCCCTAAAAACTAATCACCACAAAGAGAAAGAGAGTTTGAGAAAAACCCAGCAAAAATCCTTTGAGAGCAAACCTGTGAGGCAAACTAATTCTCTTGTGAGGTCTGGTGAGGTTAAAAGAACAAAGTTTGCTTATAGAGAAACTCTTATGAGTTTAACTAACCCAGAACCGGTGCTGCCGAGTAGAGTAACTTCTGTTTTGCAGGATTTTGAAGTCAACAGCCCTAGAGGATTACCACCGATCTTTGGAGTTGATAGCATCAGATTGCCATTGGCCCAGGAGCACCCACTGAGACATATTTTTATGTTGTCCAAAACAGGCAAGGTGAGAAAAACGTTGACGCTGATGCATTAACCCCAAGGTATGAAGTACTTCCTATTCCTGAAGCTAAGCTGATAAAGTCTGAACACAACACGAAGCATTTCGATTTAAAGGTTGATTTTAAAGTTTTGGTTCCATCTTGTGTGAAGTTTGCGTATGAGAAATTCTCTAGAACTAAAGGTTTTTTGTTTGATGAATTGTGTGAGCTTGATTATTCATTGAGAGATTCTGTGATTCTGGTTGATAGACTCTCTAAGATAACTCACAGAATTTCATTCCATAAATCTAAAAAGGTTTCACATGATTTAAGATCATTCACTGAGAATTTTTACATTCTGGACTACAAAAACTTCTTTGATGATCACATTGAGCAATTGGAACTTGTCTTAGATGTTCTAAAAGATAAATTGTTTACTGAATCAGAGAAGTATGTCTTGTGCACGTATAATCTTGTGTTTCAAGTCTTTGTTGTAAGTGCACAGGGTATACAAGCTGAAGATATGATGGTTCATACACCAAAAACGTGGTGGTATAACTTGTGGCATAAGAAGTTTGTTGTTCGACTTGTTTACGAACCATGAGAGCATATAAGAACTGAGCAGTATCAAAGATGATCCAGATTTGAGGACAAATCTTTTTCAAGAGGAGGGAAATAATATGATCATGGCCAGCATTAATAAAATGGAGCTTGCACCAGTGCCTGAAGTAGAGCTTGTACCAGCGGATGAGCTACATAATGGAGCATTGCTTGTTCTATTTAAATCTATGACTCGAGCCAAAGCAAAGAAGCTCAAAGAAGCACCAAGAGAAATAATTCAACAAGCTTTCAATCCAACAAAGAAGGAGAAATGAAATAACCCAACATCTATCTTTGATCCACGCATTTCCAAGAAGCTAGACAAATGGGTTCGTGATCATTTGTACTTTTTTTCCCTTATACGTGGTTTCAATCCAATGGGTTTTTCAGGAAATGTTTTTAATATAAAAAATTAGGTCCCATTGCTACTAAGCCCAGAAGAGAATATTTGTCTTAGCCCACTTCAGATTTTTATCACCAAAGTCATCTAAATACATCTTCTGATCGGGAAAAAGGCCAAAACCTAACTAGATTAAATTTTGTGGGCCAAAAAAAATCCGAACTAAAATACAGTGTCAAAAACTGTTTAATTATTTTAAATATTTGAATTACCTATCTGAACTTATAATATTGTGCTTAAACTTACCTTGACCATTGAACCGTTAGTCAACATTCACAGAATGCTGATGTGGCTGACATGTCACTATTTCGATGTGGCAACATGCAAAACGACGACATTTTCGTAATAAAAATTGGTCATTAAAATCTAAAATATTTCTCATCATAGACTTCGAACCCGTGATAATAAACACCAAAACTCAGCGTGTTATCCACTGGAACAATGGAAATTTTTATTATTTCTTACAAACATATCTATATATTATTAATATGTTCTTTTTATACGGAGAATGCTTCGTTTTCCGTCTAAGTTTCAATGAAAAAGGCGGAGTTGCAACTATTTCTGAGGACTGTAACCTCCTAAATCTACATACCATTCTACCACCACATTCGAATAACTGAATATAAATATTTATTGAGTTTATTACATGAAATTCTAATGGGAGAGAGAATAGAGATGTCTACATAAGAAGCGATATTTGTAGGCAGTGAGAGACGAAGTGTGTCGCAGTGGTGATACCACCTGTCTTCTTCTTCTTCAAACGGTTTTTTTTTCTCTTCTCCCCTGAGAGAAATTGAGATGGACTCAACTTTGTTTTGCTATACAATCAATCCATCTCCATCAAAGCTTGATTTCACGAAGACACATGTGTTTAGTCTTGTCGCGAAACTGTTTTACTTAGATTTATCATCGTTTGTTGGAAAATTGGGAGGCGGACTATCCGGGTTTAGGAGCCGTCGAACTCTGGTCTGGTCAGAGTAAAGGCAACGACGGCTTTAGTGAAGGAAGAGAAGCAAGATATAGCAAAAGAGAAAAAGAAACAGAGGGTTTTAATGGCCTGAGGTGAAATTGGAATATCTCAACGTCAATATATAATAATGTTTCACGGCTCAATTGGTTACTCGCTTGTATATTGTTTACGGTGTCTTGGGTTCAGGGAGAAGAAAATTTTTAATTTTTAAAACATTAAAACGACAGTGTTTTAGTAAAGTGACAACATGGCATGCCTCGTCAACGTTTTATTAACGGTTGACTAACGTCAAAATTAGTCAAAGTAGATTTTGACACATATATTAGAGTTTAGGTCATAAATTTGAATTTTTATGTATAACAGATAGTAATTGGCACTGTATTTTAGTCCGAATTTTTTTTGGTCCACGAAATTTAGTTTAGTTAGATTTTGGCCCTTTTCCCTCTTCTGATCTTCAAGCTACCAGAGAAGACCCATGTGCCTTGTTCAGCACTAATAAAGTTTAAGCTCAACTGTTCCAGCCAAACGACCACTTCTATTACATTCTCACCTCATCTAGAGCACGCCTCGAAGTGAAATCAGTTCAATCGGAGTTCAGATGAAGGACTTATTCACTTCTCAATTGAAGCGAACTTGAGCCTACTCAATATGGACCTATGCGCATTCGTTGAAGGATTCGAAGCAAACCAGAAGTAACTAAGTTATGATCCGACATGTTCTGGAATCTTGATCCATCAAATAACCAGGAAAAATTTGATTCAAATCAAAAGGAATTCAGACTTCGAAGATATGGATTTTACAAGGCGAAGGATCTGTTTAAAGCCCAGTATACACATTAAAGCCAAAGATCGTGTTACACAGCCAAACTCAGAAACGATCTCGACACGAAACCACTTAGAAAATCTTAATGGGTTTCGTATGGTTCCATCAAGATCAAGATCATAGGAAATGGACATCGTAGCCCAAAGATACTCCCAATTTACCTGAATGGGTCGACCTGATTCTATACTTGGAGAGTTCTAAGCCCCATTGGCTTGAGAGTTTGCAGATTTACGATTGGCATCCATGAGGCCTATATACCAAGGCCAAGGTTAATAAAAGACTCAGCCCAATTCATTTCTGAGCATCAGAATTCGACCAAGGAGTCAAAGAGGCAAGAAGTTCAAAGTTTGTTCAAGAGCTAGCTCAAGAGTCATTCAAACCTTAGCTTTTCTTTTGGTCTTAAGTAGTTATTACTCTTGTAATCTGAGTATAAATCTTTGTCTACTCTTTCCTTTTCTTTATAAGCTCTTGTAAGACCCGAGAAATAATCATCAATTGATCATTTTTTAATCAAACTCTTTGATTTTCTTCAGAAAAACTTTGAGAGAACTTCTCTTTAGTTCTTTGTGAACAATCCTATTGTTTGGTGTGTAATATCCAACCGATCACTCTTGTCTCGACTTGGTGTGTCATATCCAAGGAGATAAGTTGGTAAATCAAAAGCTATTCTGCAACTTCTGTGTGACCTTTCGATCCACCTCTCTCTTTACTTGAATCTCACTATTTATTTGGAAAACATCTATCCATTTTACCACCTTCTAAGTTCCAATTCAGGGAGGATTATATCAAACGTAATGAAATAATGTAAAACCAAAAGATCTCATCTTTCTTTGTTCAAACTTTTCCAGTCTTAATTTTACATGTTTCGTGTGAGATAAGGAGAACATTTCCCTGGGTGACTTAGGTTTCAAAAAAATTCGATACTGATTTTGAGACCACTAGACCAAAGTTCTGACTGTGAATGATTCATTCTTATATCGAATTATAAGGCTGGATAAAATTATGATTATGTTAGGTTTGAATTGTCTCGTTGTCGCTTCAAAGTCCACTTCAATGTTTCTTATGATTGTTATCCGGTTATTAGATTTGTTTCGCTTGTTTGTTTTTGTAGTTATTTGAATATATAGGTTTTGAATATTTCATTACGACTTGGGATAAATTTCCAGTGCTCTAATGTTATTAATATTGGGAAACCTACATTAATTTTTTTTTTCTCTTTCTGTGTCTAGGAGATTTCAAGCAATGGTTTATGGTTGCACCAAGGCTAAATATCACAAGAGATGAATATGAATACCTCATGATTATGAAGGATAAATATAAATATAAACGTGAAAAAATTAATACATATCTTAAGGTTCTGAAAAAACTCAAAAGCTCAATGGTATATTCTATGATTGTTTTTTATTTCTAAATTATTTCAGTTTATGTCCACATAGAATAATGATTCTATTGTTCAGCTGGTATCATCTCATACTTTGTCTCGCTCATCTTGGCTGATATGTTCTATCATCTGATGAGCCATTCTTTGTACAAGATAATATTTTCCTTGAGGAGGCTTGGGAAACATTGAATCATCTCGTCCAACACTCAGGAGTCATGTGTTGATCCAGCCATTCCAACAAAACAATACATAAAAAGCATATCGTGATCACAGTTTCCTAGGATATTAAGAGTTGCTGTTCCTTTTCAGTTCACAAACAATAATGTTTCTCGACCTGGAGTCACTATAACTGGTATATGTGTTCCATCAAGAGCCCAAACACTGATGCGGTTGTCAACAGGTGTTTGTTTAACTACACTTTAGGTTTTAAATTTATAACCGCTAAATGTCTACAAGTGCATAGATGTGCGTTGTAGTATTTAGGGTATCGATCTACAGAGACTTAGTTGTTTCAGTACGAATTCACGTTAATGCTCAAATAAGATTAGAACTAAACAGGTTTGGGTTTTGGTTTTGGTTGTCACTAAATCAAAACTAAAAAGCAAATAAAAAGTAATTGAAAATAAAAGCAAGTGAAAGCAGGTAAAAATCGAATGAAAATCGAAGGCTGTAAACAATAGAAAACAAACGCTGGGCTCAAGGGTATCACAAGGATTCATGGACTAAACCTATGACAGAAATATATGATAAAGGTAATCGACTATGTATGTTCTGCATGTACATTTGAATAAATTCTTCTTCTTCTAATAACAGTAGCTCGAATAACCCATCCTCATCTAGATTTTGAACTCCACGTGATCTTATTTCTATAATACGAAGTTCCTGTGAAATTTTAAATTGAATAGTATTATTAATTTAAACCTTTAGAAAAAGCCTTAGTTTTATTAAATTTAAGTAGAATAGTACATAAATATTAAAAAAATCTAGCAAACACTACAGCAAACACCAAAGCTCCAAAGTACTTAAATTAAAGACCTAACAGATAACAAAATCCCACAACATTCAAGCTAGCTTGTCACCCTGCATCCATTCCATCATCAAGTATATTGACGATATATGGTACTTGTTTTGTTGATTCTTCTAATTCAGAGGAATGTATCCCAAGCAAATTTGTGAATTCAGTTCTAACAGTTTCAGTCCCCGTAGAACTACTTCTAATCATTCAAATATTTTGAAAGAGATTTTGACTTGTTATTTTGAAAAAAACTGGATGGATGCCTGTATTTATTAGTACCAAGTAAACTCTCCAGATATCTGATCTTACTTTTTCACTCTCTAATTTCATAAAGGCTTCACAAACATCCACATCGCTCTTCAATAACTTATTTTCTGCCCACCAAAATATTCCCAGTTGTTCAATTGGTAGTTTTTGTAGAGCAGCTGTTGCATCACCGAATGTTAGCTTTTGAACTTTTCGTGAGCGTAGTTCTTCGAGAGACTGTTGACGAGTATCTATATATCACACGTTGAAACCCACTCTCAACCTGCATTTCAAAGTTATCTCTCCCTTGGAGGACGACGGGCTGGCGTGTTTGGAATTGACGGTTGGGATCCTTGATCATTAGTCACAGCCATATTTGATTCAACAATTTGAACTTCTTGCTGGTCTATTATTATCCCATCACTGCTATGCTAGGTAAAGTAGGGTGAATCTGCTGAACATTTTGGCTAAGCATATGCAGAGAATACCGGAGAATACCGTTCATCTTGATCAGCATCATGTTCACCAAAAATTAGGTCCAACAAGTCTTTGAACGGCAAAGGCTTTTTTTTTGGCAACAAACGAACAAATTTTTCTTTATTACCATATTCCTATGAATAGTAATAAAAATTAGTCACAAGAAAATTTTGTTAACAAGAATCTAATACGATATAGATAGAGAATTACTGTAATTGGATAAATCCACCACATATGCATCATATCTATTTGACCAGCAGATGGATTAACCGCAACACCAGTGCGGTTTATCAACTGACCATTAATAACCCATAGTTTACGCAAGTAACCAATTTTGTTATTTATCTAAGGATCCCATGAAATCTTGTCTCCAATCAACTCAAAATATTTGTTCTCAATTCTTTTTCTAGCAGCAACATCTAGCATTGTACTATAATTATCATCTGCTTTTAACTCCGCAATGACAAGTTCAAGCATAACTTGATAATTTTTATCCTTCCAAGCATACTACCGAATATATTTTGTAACAGTTAATTGATATGTTTCTTTCATATTAATAAATCAATAAATTTGCAGAATACAAGATATGTAAAAACAAGTACCTGGCATAATGGCATTCACAAGTTGTTCTGGTATCGCTCGTTGTTCTTGCCTCACCATTTGGTTGACGTCCATGACGTGTCCCACTATTGTTTCTTGAACTTGACATGATACCTATAACAAATTCATATGATACATGTGTTATTTCTAAGCATCGTTTAAACACACATATGCTCTTTGCTTAGGCTTATTTTAAGATTATGTACATTTTCTTCTTTTTGTGCTGATGTATTAGGTTGGATAAGAAAAAACTCTCTCACACATATAGAAGAAGACGACATATCAACCATTGTGTGGAAGATTCACGTCAAATGTCAATTTTCTATAATTTTAGTTTTAAATATTTACAGAAACAATTTATTTTTACCAATTTTTATTATTTCCTTATTATTCCCTGAAAAATTTGATAAGGAATATATTTGTTCTATAATTCCTCATATAAAAAAGAATGGAGAGAAATTATGTGTAACATCTAAATTGGTAAAAAATTAGGAATAGAGAGGAGTACCATATTCCCTATCATTTCTTTCCTCAATTATAGTCACCAGTTCAACACGTAGAGGAATAGCGATGGAGTTGATACGTTCATAAAATGCATCATTTAGCTTATATATTTCAGTCCAAATCATATCTTATTTCATGCATTTTAAGTCTTTCGGCATTGTTTTAGGACTAAGGAGTTTGCATTAGGTCCAAGTGAGTCTTTGCATGTTTGGAGTGTTTATTAGTTGCTTTTGGAAACTATTTGGAGTTGAGAGACTGAACCAGGTGAAGAAATGGAGTTTGGAGGATCAAAAATGATGAAAACAGCATTCCAGAAGCTATCGGCAAAGCCGTGTACTGCAGGAAGCAAAACATCAGCCAAAATTGTTTACTGGTTGGATTCTCTCGGCCAAACGATGTACCGGATCAAGAGAGTATCGGCTAAAACATTATGCCGAGGGAGAAAAATTTGACCGGCTAAAAGTTCTTACCGCGGCAACAGTTTCTCGGCCAAATTCCTTACCGCGGTACATGAAACCTCGGCTAAAATCTCTGGCTCCAATACACATCAAAGATCACTCGTCCGGGGAGCCTTTCCGTCCGATTTGGCTTCCGGGGTCTTCAAAAACGTTGGAGAGGATTGATTTATAGTTCCAGAACAGTTGAAATTAGTGGATTCGGAGAAGTTGGATGAGAATTATGGCCAACAGAAGACATACCTGTCTCTCTTCCATTCCAGACCGATCCAATGTGCTTCAAAGATTATGCAGGAAGATGCTCTTTCTCTCAGATTCAGTTTCCAGAGCCTTCATCAAGATTCAAGAGCTTCGAGTCTTCTTTCCAGAACGCTTGAGATCACACGATTTTGAGCTCTGAGCTGGGAGATAACTCAACCGGAGAAATTAAGGGTTAAAAAGCCTTTTCTGGATCATTCTGGTGCACTTCAAAGATCAGCCGTCCGGGAGACCTTTCTCTTCCTGGATGCAATTGGGTTCTTCACCAAAGTTTGAGATACTTGAGTGGTCTTTCCTGTGGATATTGTTTCAAGTCATTTGGGCCAGTATCTTGGAAGTTATGCCGTCCCAAACACGAAGTGGTCCGAGAAAACCAGAAATGCTGTGAGATGGTTATGCGACTTGGTTAACTCGCAGCAATGAAGGATCGAACTCTGAAAACAAGATGCGATTGAAAATGTGCGGGTAAGAAAAGTCTGAGCAAGAGTAAAAACTCCCAAGCTGAAAATATGCTAAGTCCATAAGCTGTGCGACTTGGGAGTGCGAATGGGAAGCTAGTTGACAAGCTCCAGGGCTGTGCGACTTGGCTGTGCGGGATGGGAAGGACCATCACCATCTCGCACACTTGACACTTTACCCATTTGAGCCGGGTCAGTACTCAGTTTGTCCTGGTCTGACCCGGTCCGAAGTAGAGACTATATATATATTTTATGGTTTTTTCCCAAGACTTATCTCATTTTCCCTTAAGCTTTTTGCCTCTTTTGTGAAAGAACACCTTTTGAGAGAGATATCTCCCATTTTCTGTTTAATCCAAGAGAGTTTAAGAGCTTTAATCATCTTCTCATCATCATCTATCTTCCATCTATCTATCCTCATCAACTAATCATGCTTAACTATTCTTCTTGCAAAGGAATCAAAGAGTTAATCATGATTAGTGAGTAGTCACTTTATTAGAGTTCTAGATATGTAGGTTAGGGTGCTTAAGGAGTTTGATTAAGTTAGCTTAGGGCTAGATTTATCCATCTTTGTCTTGTTTAGCTAATCTTAATGCTGGGTTTTAGATAACCCAGATTTTAGGCATTTCATTCACCCAAAAGGTGTTTGATGAAATGCTTGAACTAGCTAATTCAAGAGTCTATAGTTTGATTTGCATGGAAATGTTGTTTTGAGCATAGATGGTTGATGTGGTGTGTCGTGTGGTGTGTGAGGGTTGTCAAGTTTTACCCTAATTGAAATCAATAGCCGCAAGTGCACAGCTGATCGATTGTAGTACTTAGGGATCGAATCCACAGGGAAGGAGGATCTTTTCCTGCAAAAAGCCTTTGAAATAAGTATAAAGTAAGGAAGTCTAGAACCAAAACGGTTTTGTGGGGATTTGGTAGTGTGTTTAAAATGTAAAAACGAAATATTAAAAGAGAATACGGGAATTAAATGACGTAATAACTAAACTTAACGAAAATGACTAAAAATGTAAAAACGGATATCTAATTGCTTAAATGAAAATGAACTAAAAAGGAAAGACAATATTGAACTGAAGCTTGAAAGAAAATCGGTGTAAATCAATGGGAAAGAAAGCGTTGGGATTCAGGGAAGTTTTCTCAGGGGTACGAACGATTCAAAACATTGCTAAAGAGTAAAATTGATAAGATCTTAGCTTAAACTTTTTGAACTGGAGTCACGGACGTATGAATACGCCACTGTCGTGATCATAGACAACTATCTCTCTCAACCCTGACCAGTAGGTTTCCACTCTGGCCCTGGACGAGAAGAGATGCATTATGTTTAAGACTCGTCCTAATTCACAAATCGCCCATAGGTAGGTTTCCACTTCTATGTTTGTTTTGCTCTCCCAAACTAGATCTGATATCTGATGAACACTTTCGTGTCACCAAGCATCTGGATCAGATTGTAGTTCATGACGCTACTCTCATGCAGTAAAAACGAATTCAGAAGAAAAAGTTCTAAGATTCGGCTCAAAAGCTCATGGAATCCTCATCGAACATATAAATCCCCATCGAAAATCCCTTAATCCCAACAATAAAACTACTCAGACATGGTGAACGAAATCAAAGACATAGTATTAAGAAGTAGAATAGAAACCGAAATTGAAAAAGAAAGAACAAGGGTTCAAGAGAACAAATCTCTCTCTCCCTAAAAGCTAAAGCAAAAACAATAAAAGTATGAAGTAATGATAGATGGTATTCGGTTTCACTTTCGTTTAGGGTTCCTAAGACATGTATTTATAGTGCTCAAGACCTCTCTGGACGTCACTTAGGGTTTCTCCAAATGTGGGCTTCAGAAATGGGCTTTTTGGGATCGGAGGTTGATGGCCGCGGTCGGGAGTGCTCTTACCGTGGGAAATGAGTGGTTTGCCGCGGTTGGGATGCTCCTGACCGCGGGAAATTGCTTGTTGGCCGCGGGTGGAAGTGCTTGCCGGCTGGTTTACGGGACATCTTGCTGATTGCCAAGCTGTAAAGTGCACTGGAAAGCTGATACTTCCATCTTTAAGGTCTCCAAATTTGAGCTGGATCAGACGGTGAGAAGGCCTTCAATCAGGGGTGAACTTCTGACGGTTTGACTCTGAGCTGAAATCTGGTTTTCTATCCATTTTGTTAATCTTTTCCCTAAGTTACCTGAAAAGAGTCTTGGAACTACAAATACTAGAAAAACGTAATAAAAGTAAAGCAATTAAAAACATAGAAAAAGTATTTCAAAACGATCCATAAAAGTGGTCAAAATACGGTGTTATCAATGGTATATCAGGATTGGTTTCTAATGCATCTCTTTCATTTGTGTCTCTAATGATGATTGGGTATGAGCAATGTTTGAGATTGTGTTTTGATGCTTCAGAAAGATTGAAAGTTTTATTGAATCCTGAGCTGCTTAGATCATTAATCATCATTGTCATTAGCTACTTAGTTAGATCCTGAAAACACCCTAGCCAACTTTCATATATAGAGCTTTATACTTCATCATATTACATTCATAATCATCTTGTGCTGTCTTTGCTTTGCTTTGTTTTCATTTTAATCTTGTTTAGTCTTGTTTCAGCTTTATTAGTTTGTTATTGCTACTTGTTACAACCAAAAACTGTCTATTTTGCTTGAATTAAGTCTGACCTTATATGAACTACTGCCTAATCTCACCCATTATAGAGTGATACCCTTTATACTACTTTGATAAAGGGATTGATAACCCAAAGAGTATGAAAACTCTTGCTTATCAATTGGCGCTATATCTTCATATCTCACAGTAATGTTTATGGAATTTTACTCTATATAAGAAACATATTCGATACATTGTAAATGCACATCAATAAAGAAACTTCTTTATCTTTTCAATTGGTATAATGCATCTTCTTTTATTATTTCTTTCATTTTTCTTTCTAAAGATACATTTTGATATTACACATATATATAGTATATAATATAAATATATGATATAATTATAATATGTTATCATCACGAACTATATAATTGGAGAGCGGCTCTGCCGCCCATTATTATTTGCATCTTTTCACATGATTGTTTAACGTATCATAAATGATGGTTCAACCACCGAAGCAATTTATATTTCTACTTCATTATAGTTGATGACTTTGTCACCATATATTTATTTACTCACATTATTTAGTTATTAGCTTTATGAATGATTCAAGTCAGTATAATTTATTTATTTATTATTTAAATATGGATGACTCAGTTACTATACATTTATTTACCATGTCCATATGGATCATCAAAGTCACTGTTTTAATATAGATTATTTGGTCACCATATATTTATCTTTAAATCAATGTTTAATAATATAAATATAAATACATTTTTATCACTTATGTATAATTATATATAAACTATTAAATTATTTTATGTTCTATTAGTTTGATTTTTATCTTAATTTCTTTAGTTCCAACGGTTATAAACAAAGTTTTTTATTTTTTATTTTTATTTTTTAAACAGTTACATAACGACTAATGGATAATATTTTGCAATCTATAAATATGCTTATCTTTTCTTCATTTATTTCACTCAAACATTTCATCTTCCATTTAAAACTCTCACTAAGAAAATCATTTATTTTATTCATCCATTTTTAGTTTTTGTAATACACTCTGGCATTAATGGGAGACGTTGAAAAAGTGGTTTTAACTCTAAAAAAAAGAACCACTTATTTTTCTCAGTTCAACAATTATTTTGTTCTGTCCAAATTTTTGTGGAGGGACAACAATAATAAATAAAAATTGTCATTTTGTAACAAAAGATGGACGAAACACTGGACGGATGAAACTTAACCCAAAGCAAGAGTTTGACACGTTTTTCTAATATTTTACACAAACTAAAATACAAGATAATATATATTATACTTTTGAGATCATTATATACTTATTTCTCTTTATAGTTTACTTGGAGAATTTTCTCCGGAAGAATATGTGATGATTTTATTTTAGTTATTTATGTATTTGTATTCCTTGTAATATCCTTATGTATTCTGCTGCCTCACATATTTTAAATTAAATAATTTTTTTTTTGAATAATATTTTCTGTTATTTTATTTTAGAAATCAATGGAAAACGTTGAAAACCTTCAATTCTCGGCTTTAGACATCATTGGTGCTAATTACATATCTTGGACCACCAACATTGAATTTCACCTGGAATATTTGGGTTTAACGGTTACCATCAAAGAGAAAAAAATACCTCAACGGCCCAAGAAAAGGTGAAATCGGTGATCTTCCTTAGAAGACACCTAGATGAAAGTATCATGGAGTTTTTGCTAAAAATAACCTAAAACATGACTCGGAATACAAAAGTAGACCCTCGAAAAAATATTTGGTAAAAATAAACTAAAGGGGTAGTGAAAAGACCATTTAATCATTTAATCATGTATGACCAAACAAAAAATGGATGTCCTAATTATCGTTCAAACGAAATGAAATCTACTAAGTAATTAAATCAGAATATTAATTTTAAAATTTAGAAAAAAATATTTTGGTACCAAAATTACATTCATAAATTCCGTAATTGTAACCCAAATGTACATAAATTATATTTTCATATTGATAAATAGAAATTTATGTTTTTAAATTAGGAAGAAGAAAATATATTATTTAGGTTTTAAAATTAGTAGACTTCTATATTGAAATCTTCTAAACCGAATAAATTAATCTAACCAAAATTGAACTGGAAATGACTTCCCCTACCCAAGAAAAATTGCCCGTAACTGGGTAAATTTACCTAGTCCCACAAAAAACTATTAACCTAACCGAAAAAACATACCCGAACCGAACAGAATTATCAAACTATATAAAAAAATTTTACAGATCCCGTAAAAAAACCGTCGAAAATTCTTGTTTTAAAAAAAAAGACAAAGGTAATTTATGTTTCTCCGGCGCCGCCAATTTACTTCTCATTGCCGCCAATAACCCCGTACAGGCAAGTTTTGTTCCAGAAATTGTTTTCATGAACGCATTGGTTAAATGTATTGAATCTGGAAACGTGTTTCACTTTGCATGAAAAGTTATGTGCATGTAACCGTTTTTTTTTTTGTTCACGCAGCTTTACGTAAAGATGTTATTATATAGTAAAGTCAAACATAATTCCTGAGAACACCATTAAAGATAATGAAACATGAACCGCTTGAACCGCTGGTTTAGGTTGGTAAGGTTAGGTGTCTCTTCGAAATTTTTTTTTTAATTGGTTTTAGTATAATGATGGAATTATGAATTCACGTGTCTCATGATTGCTCTGCATATAAAATTCTGGTGTTTGTTAGAATTTTTAAACCACTGGTTCGAGCAAGTGGTATTTTGTGATTTGTAAAAAAAAAAAATTACAATTATAAGTAAACACCATTAAAGTATTAAAGTGCAGATGTGCAGTTATTTAAGGAAGAATAAAAACTCTGCATAAGAACGTTTTCTATGTAGTAACTTAGTAGGACACATATATAAAAAGAGAATAAACTATCTGCATGTGTGGATTCATAAATGTGAATAGAATCTATAATCATGGATAGTTTAAAATTTTCTTCTGTGCATTTAGATAAAAGGATAATTTGTGTTATGAAATATTAACATAATATAAAAATATTTTATTCATTAAAGTTTTAATATTTATATTGTATATAACATGCTAGTCACCAAAGTGACTTTGTTATATTACATATATATATATATTAAAAGGTAATAAAATTTTATAACTGATTATGATTAAAGAGATGCTATAAATGACATTAAAGTTTTGATTGATTAATTATTTTACTATTTATATTTAATGATGGATCATTGAATATAGTTAGTAATATAAAAAAGATTAATGATTTCTTCGTAAAGCAGAAACATAGACGAACTCTTATTGTTTCAAAGTCCTATAAGTTGAAACCTGAGCTATTTAGGGGAAAAAGAAAGAAAGAACCCCCGAGGAATGCCTACTCTTTGCCGTTGGGCCTAACGTATAAGTTTCATTCAATTAGAATATCTGAGGGGGAGAAAAGTTGCTGGAAGGCGATTTTTCTCTCTCTGTGGAGCCTTTTCTCTCTCATAATGAGTACTTCGAGGAACGCCAGTCTCTCGACTGAGAGAAACGCCTTTCTTTGAGTCATCAATTTTGTCCAGATCCTCCCTTTCTTCCGAAAAAAAAAGGAAAAGGGGCTTCCAAATCCCTCGTGCTTATACTAAAACTTTCCAGGGTTCATACAAGCTAAATCTTCTAATCTAAAATTGGGCCAAAGAAAGGATTTTAATTTAATTAGGTTATTTCGCTAGTCAATTAAATACTAGAAACACAAAAAAGAATCCACAAGTACCCGCGGAAGACCAAGAAATCACCCGACTCCGTACATCTGTAATATTATAGCCAATGGTATGTATACCCAAAGGTAACATGTTTATTTGATTTTATGTATGATTTGATTAATTATAAAAGATTAAAATTAGCATCAATGAAAGAGCATGTATTTAAGTATTGCCCAAAGGCTGCTTAATATCATGCTTTAAAGTTTTTATTACGGATTTTGAATATGAATTAAAGTCTCAAAGCGCTAATGGGTAACTATGTATAAATGTTTGCAGCTTCATCAAATTTGTTTGCATCCGCTATCTGTGTTGTAAAGTTCAATAGGCTTAATTATGGAGAATGGTCCAAACAGATCCGGTTTACACTGGGTGTTATGGCATTGGACTCTGCCATATCAACTGATGAAGAACCCTCAGCCATTACAGAGGATAGCTCCGAATTTGAAAAGCCTCGATATGAGAGATAGGAACGATCTAACAGGCTGAGTTTGAATCTCATGAGGATGACAATGGCAGAAAGTATTAAGCCATCTATGCCTAAGACAGAGAAAACAAGAGAATTCTTACAGAAAATTAAGGAGTGTTCACAATCAGATTTGGCTGACAAGTCGATTGTAGGAAGCTTAATGAACGAGCTTACTACAAGAAAGTTTGACTGGTCTCAACCAATCCATGATCATGTGACGCACATGTCTAACTTGGCAGCAAAGTTAACGACCTTGGGAATGGAAGTTCATGAGCAGTTCTTGGGCAATTCACACTACAAGAAAACATGGATTTAGTGACCACAAGAGCAGTCGCTATGTAGTCGCTAATTGTCCATTTACGACGTATTAGCGACTAATTCAATTGGTCGCTAATATTGAGTCGCTAAATAAAATAGTCATTAATCAGTCGCCATTTAGCGACTGATTAACGACTCAAGCCTGTCGAAGTAAATTAGTCGCAAAGCAGTCGGGAATTTTGCGACTGAATAACGACTACGTTTGCGACTCAATCGCGACTAACCAGCGACTATTTTTACATTTTCAAACGGTAATTTGGTGTAATTTAACGACTGTTTACCGACTAATTCCCGACAACTTTGCGACTGATTTACTACTGCATTGTGACTATTTTCATAATGAAAATTCATTTTGGTATTACGAGTTTGCTCCTCCATACCTTGTAATTTGAATCCACTTATAAATTTTATAAAAAATTTGTTTCAAATAATAATTTGACACTATATATATGAAAAGAAGAAGCATAGAAACATTAAATTACATATGTTCTTCTAAAAAAAAGGAGATCACATACAAAGTCAAATGTCATAGTAACTTCCATTGGAAAATGAGTTACTATATACAACCATGGAGATAAGTCAAAACGAGATCAAAGTCATTGAAAAAAGTTCTAGAGCCTAAGATTCCGAGAGATTACTAGAGAGCACCATTGGTAAGAGTTCAAAGGAGACCAAAAGAGTTGAGAGAGGTAGAGTAACCTATGATTCCGGGAGAATAATGGTTTGAGGAGCAGAAGTCATCGGAGCAGCATCATCTGGCTCTTCAGAGGTGTTGTTTGCGGCCAAAAAGTCTAAAAACCCTGGATCAGTTGCAGCCAAATACCTTTCGACCAGGGAGAGTTTGTCGATCTTCGCTTGTTGCTCTGCAGAAACTCTTGTAAGCTCGGACTTTTGCCTTGCATTCTCAGCTGCTTGTTCTTCTATTTTGCGTTGAGCTTCTTGTAGTTGTTCTTGCAGAGTCTTGTATGTTGAAGAGCTACCCGGGTACTTCCTCTTTCCATTGATATGCGACTGTGAAAGGCTTCCAATTCCATATGGAATGCCTCTTTCATTTGTGAATGTCGACTGCAACAACAAAAGAATGATTCAAACAAAAAAAAACCAACTGATCACACTATATTATAAAATCCAAACAACAAACCAAAAACGAGGACTTACCTGGAGAAAGAGGTTGTTCTCCTCTTCAACGGTTAGCTCCTCTAAAGCATCTGAGTCTAGTGCCCCTTGGTTACTAATTCTAGCTTCCAAGTTCCTCTTATACCTTTCAGCCACGCTCTCTGCCTTTCGGTCTACAAAGGTCCCATCTGCTTTTGTGTGAGTCTTGATGAAAACTTCACCAAGACTCACCGGTCTTCCCAATTCTTCTTCCTGCAATGATAAGAACAAGATGCAAGAGTTAAAAGTTTAAAAGAACATGATACAAGATGCAAGAGTTAAAAGTACAAAAGAATCGATGATATAGTACTTACCATTTCTTGTTGGATTTGTAGATATGATTTTTGCCCTGACACATGTATGTGAGGTCCAAGACCCTTACGTTCAGACAGACGAGCCCCTGATGTGGTTGCACTCTTCTCTTTGGCCTCTTCAGTGTTCCAATACTGGGTCATTTGCTTCCAGAGAGTATCACCTATCCAATTAGGTTGCTCCCGAGAAGTCCTTACTTTGCTTACCATATCTTTCATCCTTTGTTGACATATACTCTCAAACTTTTGTTGAACAACACCAGTTATTAAGGGATCCCAGGTGTGTGTTTTCTACAAAAAACATGAGATAATATGATGTTAGTGAGCAAACATAAAAGATAAAAAACTGAATCAAAGTTACAAAAAAGGGAATACATTACCGCGAATTCAACAAAGAACCGTTCCTGTCTTTCCTGAGGCACACATGTCCAGCTATAAAAAGGACCATCGAACTTGTTTGTAAAGACTTTGGTTATCTTACGGGTCAGTGAAGACTTGTCACGACCAAACCTACAAACAGAGAAACAATCAGTTACAACATATGCAATATCAATATCACGACATATGCACCAGTACATGTCACATAACCAATACACAGACATATGCAATATCACGATGAGAACAATATCACATATGTACTAGTACTAACCAAAACAGGCATCAGTTTCAAACAAGACACATATCACACGTAGCTACACATCCTACACGAAGCTACACAACCTACACGAAGCTACACATCCTACATATATGTGTGAATCTATCGTTCCAAGTTGTATTCGGCCTAAGTTAAGAGAGAGAGAGATAGAGGCATACCATGTTGTATTCGGCCTCTTTATTGGAGAGAGGACTGTCGTAAACTCTTCTCTGCCAGGTTGAGTGAGCATAGCATTGAGGATTGGTAGCTGGTCATCCGCGAGATTTGCTGGGACTAGGTCTTCTTCTTCTTCAAAGGTGGCTCCTTCATCCGCTTCAGAATTGGTAGCTTCAAACGCTGGAGAAGTTTGCTCTTCAGACATTGGAGAGGGTCGGTGATGAGAGTGTGTAGAGCTTCGTGGTTGAGGTGGCGGAGAGGTACGAGGTTGAGACCGTGGAGAGTTGGCAGGTTGAGACTCCGAGCTCCGACGTTGACTCTGTGAGTGCTGGAAAAGCTGATTAGGCGGTGGATAATCCCTCACCGAGACCGATGGTTGGCATGTGCGCACAAGTGGTGGCGGAGATTTGGAAGTTCTCGCCGGAGTAAAATCGTACCGATTAGGCAGAGGGGATGGAGTTCTGGCTTGCGAAGAAGATGCACCACCTCTTCCTCCTCTTCCTCGTCCTCTCTTCCTTCCAGCGGCACCCATCTGCGATGAAATCGATTGTATCGATTATGGTTAGGGGAAGAAGGGGTTTAGTCGATTAAATGGAGGGGAAACTGTTTTAGAGAAGAAATGAAATTGATTCAGACAGAGGAGAACAGATTCGATCGAAGGGGATTAAGATTTGGAACAGATTCGAACAGGTTTGATCGAAGGAGAAAGGAGATTAGGGTTTCTAGATTGAAAAAAAAACGATAGAGAAGAAATCGTTAAGTGTTTTTCGTTTTGGGCTGGTTTTGGGTTTAATTACGTTTTTTATTTTGTTTGGGCCTAATGGCGGTCACAAATCAGTCGCAACTTACCGACTGTTAAAATTTAGTCGCTACATTAGTCGTTATTTGGTGATTACGTTACGACTGTTTATTTTAGTCGCTAATTAGCGACTACTCTACGTCGGATATCTATTAGTCTCTAAATAAAGGCAAATCAGTCGCTAAATAGTCGGAACTCGTAACGACTAATACTTCAGTCGCTAAATGTAGTCGCTAAATTTTTTTTTTTTTTTAGTGTCATCATGAACTTTCTACCTTTTTTTAGCCAGTTCCAGGTGAATTACAACACCATTAAGGATAAGTAAAACTTTAAGGAATTAAAGGCTATGCTGATTCAGGAGGAAGGGAGATTAAAAAAGATAAAGGATCAAGTTGCTTATCTCATAGGTCATGGAAGTGCCAGCAGCAATAAAGGAAAACCAAGTAGAAAGGACAAAAGAAAGGATAAGGTTTTCATGAAAGGTCCTAAAAGTAAAATCCATAAAAAAAAAGAAGTGTTTCTTTTGCAAGCAAATGGGACACTTCAAGAAAGATTGTCCGAAAAGGACCTGAAAGTAAACTACATAAAGAAAAATTATGTTTCTGTTTTTATTAAGTATGTTATTATCAAAGTATGTATAACTTATGGTTCGAAGATAACATATGGTTAGGTTGAAAATTAAGGTTTTTCTCAACATAAAGAAAACTATCGATATAGAATTATGATTGGTTTGTGATAAATGAAAGGAATCATGTTGCTCAATGACTGTGACCGCCATGATTCGTTCAGTTCTGATTTTATTATGATAGTTAACGGTCAAGTGAACTTGATATAAATTAAAGCGTGCATTATAGTTTTAAACCATTAAGTCAACACAAAGGTCAAGTGGGAAAATTTAAGAATATTTATAGTCTTATGTGACCTATGTGTCTTTTGGTTTAATTATAAAGATCAAGTTCATATTACAATTTAGGATTCTAATAAAAAACAATATCGTGATGAATTGGACTTTTAGAATCTGGGTGTATTGATAACCCTCCTCCTTTATCTTTATAAGTATTCTTCTTATGTGATCATATAAATAAATAAATATATATATCACTACAAAAAATTGTATGTTTTACATCACTTAATTTGTATCAGATAAATTAAATGATTTTGTTTTGAGTTACTTATAACAAATGATATAATAATACATCAGTTATTTTATTTGATTTAATTTAACATCATATAATCACAATTGATATAAAACTCTTTTATTTTGCATCACTTTAATAAAAATGATTGCAAAAATGTATTCACATCAGTTAATATAATCGATGTGTTCATTATTTTTTCTGGCATCACTTTTAAAAATGATTCACTTTTTACATCACTTAAAAATACATTTTACATCACTTAAATTGCATCACAAAATTAAATGATTCTATTTTGAATTGCTTATTAACAAATGATTCGAAAATATGTTAATTAACATCAGTTATGATAATTGATTTTATTTAGAATTATTTTGATATCAATTCAATTAAAACTGATACAAATCTCTAATAATTTGCATCATTTTAATAAAAATGATACAAAATATGCATTTACATCAATTAAAATAATCGATGTACTTATTATTTTTGTTGACATCACTTACAAAAATGATTCAAATTTTATGTCACAAAAAATTGATGCTGATAATGTATTTATTATTTTATTAAATTATTTATGTGATTTAGCTTCAATTAATAAAAACTGATGTTATTTAATCTTAGTTTGTATCTTCGACACTAATTAATCTCTCTCTCTTTCTTTTCTTCCAATGGAACATAAAGTTTTTTAAGGTTTAGGGTTGGAGGAGATTCCGGTCCGATGCGGGATTGTGAGCCTGAAAAGCTCATGAAATGGAAGGAAGCCGTGGATTCCGTTAGCTGCATGATGGGATTTCAGGTGTATAAGAACAGGTATCGATGCTTCATTTTTGATTTCAAATAGCTATTTTGGTACTGGTATCAATTGAACTAGAACAGGACATAGGAGGTCAGGAAAAATCAAATCAAACGATTTTGAGTGTCTCAAATGAACAGATTCTTGAAAAGGAGCTCTGTCACTTGCAGAACTTCGGCGAGAGAAATTGCGAGCGCTTAAGCTACGAGAGACTGTTAACGACTTTTGTCTTGATGAAAGCCAGAAGAGAGAGACTTCAGCAGAGTGTAAAGACACCAAAAATTGAAAGACTTGAAGGTTTGAACTAATCCGTTGTACCTTTTAATCTTTTTTCTTGTCTGTATTTGTAACTAGCTTCTTTTGATATAGGCAACGGTTGGTGATTGCAGCTCAGGTATTGAAGTTATCAATTTACTCACTTCTCTCGTTTTTTAATTAATGTAGCTTTGAGTATTTAGCTGTTTTGAGTTTCGTGTAAGCTCAATTTGTCACTACAAAAAAGTATGTTTAGCATCATTTAATTTGTATCACATAATTAAATGATTTTGTTTTGAGTTACAGCAAATGATATAAAAATACATCAGTTATTTTTTGATTTAATTTAATATCACATCATTAAAATTGACACAAAACTCTCTCATTTTGAATCACTTATAGAAGTGATAAAAAAAATGTATTCACATTATTTAATATAATCGATATATATTTTAGTTTTTCTGGCATTACTTAAAAAATTAATTTACTTTTTACATCACTTAAAATTGATGCTAATAATATATTTATTAATTAGTTAAAGTTATTCATGTGATTTAGTTTCGATTATGAAAAACTGATGTTGTTTGATTTTAAATTTGCATCGATTACAACATTTGATATTAATAATTATTTTTGATTACCCACATGGTGTACTTTCTGCTTACCCTAATTATATTTGATTAACCGATTTGGGTTTCACCCCAAGGTTTTGATTTTTCTCCCTAAATAATCTCAAACTAACTCCGCGGCCGCTTGAAACCAGAAAAAAAACCCCTAATTTCAATCTCTCTCTTTCTCTTTAATCTCTGTTCTCTCGATGAGTTCCTCCTCCGATATAGCCCCTGACCAATTCCCTTGACCATGATGTCTCCGGGAACCACCACTCTCCCGCCGATGATGGTTCTCCAGTCATGGATGCGAAAATTCCCACGGAGGACACTACCGCGCTTAGGAGAACGAGGCCTTCACGCACTTGCACTGTTTGGGCGCAACAGCGGCTTCAAGAGCAGCAAGCGGCGGAGAGAAAGCTCAGGCCGCCCAAGAAGGAGTACAAACGGAAGCATCGACGGAGAGAGGAAGAGGTAGAAGAGGAAGATAAGGATGTGGACGATCAAGAGGATGCGGACGACAGAGATCAGAACCAGCAGCACTGCGCTGGGGGAAGCTATGGCAAAATCGTTAATTCTCTTGTCCCCTCCTTCACAGATGTTGTGATGGCATCTTTGTTCCATGTGGGAACTTGCTTTGGTACTCAATTTTTGCATGTGAGCTCTCTGTTCTCTTTAATTCTCTGTGTGTTTTTGTTGTTTGTTTTCCTTGTTCTTATTTGCCAATGAGTAGCGTACTCACTCCCAAGTTCTCATTTTTTGGATGGAGAAGTTTTTAGACTGCTATTGAAAATCAATGCTGAGGTTTCTGCGGAGGAGTTCGAGACGGCTCTGCTAACTCCAAACGATACTTTAAGTGATATTTAATATTCTTCTACTAAAGGTCGGTGCTTTAGCTATCTATTGTTGTCTTCTTTCATACTCTTTTAGTGTGCTTCTAGTATCTTATTGATGGTTTCCTAGTTTGCTTTGGTTTCTGTCGGTATTAACTTCAATGTACTTTCGAGGGTTTGTCTCATTGACATGAACGAAAGTTATATAACTATGTTCATCCAACAGAACAAATACTTGGTGCTTAATAATCTGGCAAACAGGTTTATCAATCATTTGTAAGTTATATTCTCTTCATACAATCTATGAAATAAAAACTGATATTTTATTATGTTTACTCAGGCAAGTGCATCGATTGTAAATTTTATGGCTGCTTTCAGGAATTAAGCAAATCCTAATAACTTTGAGGTGAATATCATTTTATTTATAAATTTTATATGTTTTAATTTCCAAATGATATACTAATTTATTATCTATTTTTTTTTCAGAAAATTGGTGATGATACGAATGGAAATTAGACGATCGTGATTAAAGATTATGTGGTGGATGTTCGACATTAGTTAGAAAGATTTTTATCAGCTTTCATTATTTTAAATATGTTTTATACATTTCTTACATTACGTACCAGTGAATAATGTATGTGATTTAGTTTTTAATACATTTATATGCAATTTATATTTTGTTTTTTATTTAATTAATTGATAATTAATTATTTTGTTAAATTAATTATATTTATTTTCAATATGCTAAATTAAGTTTATGATTAAATCAGAATAACGTCATTTTCCTTAAAAAATTATGCAAACCAAAATATAATTATGCGTCGATTATTATATGTGATACAAATATTACAATCATTTTTAAAAACTGATATTAATATTAACATCAATTATACAAATGATATAAATATTAATATCATTTATTATAAATGATACAATTGTTAACATCATTTAGTAACAAATGATATATCATTTAATATCAGTTATAATAACTTATATAAATATTAGCATCAATTATATTAAATAATGTATATGTTACCATCACTTTTTTTCAAACTGATACATACTTGATGTAAAAATTTCTATAACTAATGCAAACTATTTGCATCACCACTTTCAGAATCACTTATTTAAGTGATACAAAACTCTTTTACATCATTTATAATTGATGTAAATATAAAAAATAAGTGATTAAAACACACTTTTTTTTGTAATGTATATATATATGAAAGGGTATATATATATAGTTAGTGAAAGGACATAAGTATATGAGTATCGTACATGATGGTTGATAAAGGTTATGTCTGTGTGTGTATATATATTTATAGTGATGAAAAAACATTACAATTATCAGAATAATAAAAGCACACCAAAAAATCCATCTTGTCGTGAGAGAACATAAGATGAAGAAGGTTTTGGATTTCTTTATCCATCAAAAGGAATCATAAGGATTTGAAGATCAAAGGGAGGAGAAAATCAAGTTGAAGATTTTCATCAGATCAATAAACATGGATTAAGTTTAGTGTTTCTTCTTCTTGAGAAATTGTTTGTGGTTGGATTAAACTAAATCTAGATCATCTTGGGAATTAGTAGATTTCATAAATGAAATCATTAAAGTAATTTACAATGCTACTTGACGGCATCGGGGAAATCCTTTAGAACCTAAGCAGATGTAATGTAATAACAATGGCTCCATTAGCTTCTTACTCACCAAAGACATGCTTAGTGCAGCTAGTTCCAGGTAAGAAAGTGGGTTTTGTTTGTATTATTGTTACTGGTAAAGATGCCATGAAGTATAAGCATCGTTTGCTGCGTATTGTAACTGTTCCTTTGACAGAGGCTAGACCTCCCAATTTCCGAGCCTGATTCTGTTTGCCTTCAAGAGCTGAAAAGTAGTGACAGCCGAACTTTTAAAGCAACATAAAACCAAAATGCCCAAAGGTCTAAATAGAAAAACTTCTGAAACAAGAAAGAGACATATGCATCTATAGAAAGAAACTTGCAAACAGATAAATCAAAGAGGCCGAGATAAGACACTACTAGAATGAATTAAAAGTTGTTATCCTCGGAATCAGACACCAAAACAAACAAATATCAATGGAGACAAAAAGAAAATTTTGAAAATAGCTTTTCTAAAACTTGGTCTCCAGTCTCCTATCAAAGCCTACACAATAGCTCTTCCAGAATCATCTCTCTTGGTTTCAAGAACCTTAAGTAGCTGCATTGCTCGCTTATCAACCTCAGTAGAAGTCTTACTATACAAAATTCAACCACCAAACCTCAGCGCTGGAAAAATTCTTAGCTGCAAAAAGCAAGTCAAAAACAAACGTCAATAGTGAAAATTCAAAAGGAACAACTGAGAAAACAGGAACATAGAAATTAATCAGAGAATTGAGATCAGCAGGAACAGACTGATAACAGATCAGTGAAGTTTCTAACCATAAGAGGAAGAAGAAGAAGAAGAATGGGAGAGATAGGAAGCTTTGATGGCGCTGATAGCGAGAAGCTGCTCCTCTGTTAAATCCTCGTCGTCGTCCCAACTTGACGACATTTTGGAGGGAGGGATACGAATCAAATTCTAAGGCAAAGACTTGTTTTCATATGGAGGGTTCATTGTCACTTTCACTGTCTAAATAGTAAGAAACAGAGAAGAGACAAAGGAATCTTCAGGATAAATAACGTCTTAGGCAATTAACCCCCACCGCACGGCTGAGAAGTTGCGTCTGCGTTTAAGTGATTAACCCACACCGTGTGGTTGAGAAAGTCTCCTTTGTGGAACGATCAAATCACTTTGTGGACCATACATCAATTATTTCTTCAGAGGAGACTTGCTAAGTCAAGCTTTGATTTTTCTCGGCAAATGTAAAAGACAATTCAATGGTATAGAGTCATCAGTTATCAACACATTCAGAAAAAAAAAAAAAAAACAAAGAAAGAGAAAAAAATAAATGATGCATTCTTGTACTGAGAGGAGGATGATAAAATGGATCTTGTATTTGATCTTCTCCCTTTTTAACGTAATGTTTGTTTTTGCTTCTCCTGCTAAGCACTTGTGTCGTCCAGACCAGAGGGATGCTCTTTGGGAGTTCCAGAGCGATTTCTATTTCGATGAGTACAAGACAAAGTGGTGGAGTAACAACACTGATTGCTGTTCTTGGGATGGTGTCTCTTGTGATCCTACGACAGGTAAGGTGGTTCAGTTAAACCTCTTTGACACTAACCTTCAAGGTATTCTACCAGATTCCATCACCAACCTCAAATATTTAGACACTTTGAGTCTTTCTGGTTGCAACCTCTTTGGAAAGATTCCTTCTTCACTCGGAAATCTTTCTTATCTCACTTACCTCGATCTTTCTGGTAATAATTTCGCCGGTGAACTACCAGATACAATGGGCAGCCTAATCCAACTAAGAGATTTGTTACTTCACAATAACAAGCTCAGTGGAAACTTTCCTCTTATGCTACTCAATTTGAGTGGGCTCACTGAGGTGAACCTTGCTTCTAACCAATTCCAAGGTATGCTACCATCCAACATGAGTGGCCTCTCTGGAATGAATTTTTTTGAAATTGGTGAAAATTCATTTTCTGGATCTGTTCCATTGTCTCTCTTCATGATCCCTTCGTTGACTGTGCTTAGCCTAAGAAGAAACAGCTTTAGCGGTCCTCTTGGGATTGAAAATATCTCCTCATCATCTAAACTTAGTTATTTATCCCTTGGAGTAAATAACTTTAGTGGACCAATCCCGAGATCTATATTGAATCTAGTCAGGCTCGAGGTTCTTGACCTCTCTTTCTGGAACACAGGGAGGGGCATGGTTGATTTCAGCATTTTCTTGCATTTCAAGTCACTCGCATCACTTTACCTCTCCTACCTGAATACAAGAAGCATTGTTGACTTGAGTCATTTCTCACATCTCACGTCACTTCGTGAACTTGATCTCTCTGGGAATAATCTGAAATTTAGCTCAACTCTCCATCTTCCTTCAAGCCTAAGCGGCGTGTCTTTATCATCCTGCAATATTTCTGAGTTTCCCAAGTTTCTACAAACCCAAACCAATTTGAATAATTTAGACATTTCTGCTAATCAAATTGAAGGCCAAGTACCGGAGTGGTTATGGAGACTTCCAAGGTTGCAGTCTGTAAACATTTCTCAGAATTCCTTCAGTGGTTTTGAAGGATCAGCGGATGTTATTCAAAGAAGTGCATTATACCTGTATATGCTTGATATAAGTTACACGTTCCAGGATCCGTTTCCTTTGTTACCAAACTTTACAAGGTTCCTTTTTGGCTCTGATAATCTATTTTCAGGAGAGATTCCTAGAACAATATGTGAGATGCTTGCTCTTGATACACTTGTTTTATCCAACAACAACTTCAGTGGGTCTATTCCTCGTTGTTTCAATAATTTCAATACTTCTCTTTCCATCTTGCATCTACAGAATAACAGCCTCTCTGGTGTTATTCCAAAGGAAACTATTAGTGATCGCTTGAGATCACTTGATGTTGGTCACAACCAGTTATCAGGAGAACTTCCCAAATCTCTGATCAACTGCACTGATCTCGAGTTTCTAAACGTGGAAAACAACAGAATCAATGACAAATTTCCATTCTGGTTGAGATTGTTGCCTAATCTACAGATTATTGTCCTTCGTTCCAACGAGTTCTTTGGGCCAATATCTGCTCCTGGAGTTTCTTTGAGTTTCCCCATGCTGCGAATCTTTGACATTTCGAAAAATCGCTTCACTGGAATTTTGCCATCAGATTACTTTGCTGGTTGGAGTGCAATGTCATATGAAACACACATTGGTTATCATGTTTTGATAGATTTTGGAGGAAGAGACTTAGAATACCACAATTCGGTGGCTCTGACAAACAAAGGATTGAATATGGAGCTGGTTGGGAGTGGTTTCAGAATCTACAAAACAATTGATGTCTCCGAAAACAGACTTGAAGGAGATATTCCAGAATCCATCAGTTTACTCAAAGAACTGATAGTGCTCAACATGTCAAACAATGCTTTCACAGGCCACATACCATCATCTCTGGCGAACTTGACCAATCTCCAATCACTGGATCTATCTCGAAACAGATTATCCGGTGAAATCCCACCAGAGCTCGGGAAGCTCACGTTTCTTGCATGGATGAACTTCTCTTACAACAGGCTTGAAGGTCCAATCCCACAAGGAACTCAAATTCAAAGCCAGAATAGTTCTTCTTTTGCAGAGAATCTCGGGCTATGTGGTGCTCCTCTGGAAGAAACCTGCAGCGGAAAAGAAGTAGAAGCAACAAAGGAAGAGTAAGTTGAAGAAAAGGAAGAAAAAGATCAAGTATTGAGCTGGATTGCAGCTGCTATTGGCTATATACCTGGTGTTGTGTGTGGACTCACCATCGGCCACACTCTAACTCATAGGCGTGTGCTCTTCGCCTAACGTGCAATATACGTCAAGTGAGTGAGGAACGATTACTGTCTTCTCTATATGATCATATCGTGAGAATCTGTGTTTTGCTGGAGTTAATTTCCTCTTTTTATTTGTTATGTTCTTGTACCTTTCTTATCGTTCCACTATACTTTTCTCTCAGTTCATCTACTCACGAGGTACATTACTACTTCATTTCTTCTTATTTGCTTTTTGGCGTTTCGATTTTGAATCTAAATTAGTCTGTTCAAGATGTGACTACCAAGTTTTAAGTCGGAAATATTCATTTACTGCGATTGGAACGTTTTGTCACTGAATCTTGATTGTATCAGATCTCTTATTGAACACTACGTACGATAGCTAAAGGCAAAAAAAATCCGACTAGGGTCAGGAGCTAGATGGTAAAGCCATTGGATCACACACCATTCAAGAAAATTATTGCCTAGCTTATGCCTCAATTTTTCAAGGTCTTGTGCTTTGTGTTTCTGAGATTTATTAATAAAGAAGACTCTGAGAAAAGTTTTCTCAGATCTTTACATCACTATTCAAAGTTTGAAATCAAATAACTCACCATAAAAGACTACATCTTATATTAACCATATGCCACAGAGACAGTTAATCCTGATCATGAGTAAATGGACTGCAACTAGTCAAAATATTCAAATATCCCTTGCAGATCCCATAAGAACACCTAGTGGACTAGATATATCATATCACTTAATGCTTACTCTTGGGGTTATAACTTATAACCTTTATGCTTACTATACTTCACGTTATGAACCATTGACAACATCGGGAACGTCCTTTAGAACCTAAGCAGATATAACAATGCTGTCCATTAGCTTATTACTAACCAAAAACAATTAATCTTCGACAAGTGCACAAGCATCGGTTGTTGCGAACCGTAACTGTTCCTTTGACTGCATATGAACGGACCTCCCAGTTTCCTAGCCTGTCGCTGTTCTGCTTCAGGAGCTGAAACGTAACAGCCAAAATTTTAACGAGAACCAAAATTCCTAATGTTCTGGTTGTAAAAAGTGGGTTTTGTTTGTGTTATTGTTACCGGGTAAAAATGCCACGAAGAATAAGCATCCGTTGCTCCCTATTGTCAGTTTGTAACTGTTCCTTTGACAGAGCTGAGAACCTCCCAGCTCCCGGGTCTTGATTCTGTTTGACTTCAAGAGATGCAAAGTAACAGCCAAACTTTTAAAGCAACAACATAGAACCAAAATTTCCAAAGTTCTAAATAGAAAAACTTCTGAAACAAGAAATAGACATATGCTTCCTTAGAAAGAAACAGGTGCATCTGATTGCACATTGCCTACTTAGAAACTGCAATGGAAACTTGCAAACAGATAAGTTAAAGAATAGACCGAGATAAGATATCAATAGCATGAATTAAGAGTTGTTATCCTCGGAATCAGACACCAAAACAAACAAATATCAATGGAGACAAAATGAATTCAAAATTCCTTTTCTAAAACTTGGTCTCCACTCAATATAAAACCCAACAATAGCTCTTCCAGAATCATCTCTCTTGATTTCAAGAACCTTTAGTTTGGAAGCTGTGTTACTCGCTTATCAACCTTTTAATGTATATACTAACAAACATCAAAGAGTGTACGAATATGGCTATAATAAGATATTTGAGATAAGAGAAATTTATAAAATAATCCTTGCTTTTGAGAAGTGATCACAAACTACAAAGATTGCCATTTATAATGACATCATCATCATCATTTGTTTATGATCATTTGTGATCGGATTGATCAGAATTGCAAATTGCGGCCGAGCTATGCTGCTTTGTGACCCTTTCTTCTCCAAGACAAAAGACACTCCTGGTTTTCAGCGATTTGGCACACGTGGCTGGAAAGCAAAACGCATTTGGATAACCTGTAAGAATTTTCAATTTCTTTGACTTGACTTTGTGGAGCATTCATATGGGAAATTAAATAATCTTTGTGGAAGCAATCAGTCTTCAGATGAGACTTTTTAACTCGGTCTTTAATTTCCTCCACAAATATATGTAGACAATCCAACGATTAGAATTCACCGACATAATTCGTTTCGAAGCAAAAGAAATCAAAGAAACAAATATGATGCATTCTTGTAGTCAGAAAAGGATGATAGTATGGAGGTTGTGTGTAATCTTCTCCATTTATTACTCAATACTTATTTCTGCTTCTTCTGGTAGGCACTTGTGTCGTCCAGACCAGAGAGATGCTCTTTGGGAGTTCAAAAGCGAGTTCTATGTCCAAAAGCCTGATTTTCATTGGAGCAAGTCTGATTCTAAGACAGTTAAGTGGAGGAACAACACTGATTGCTGCTCTTGGGATGGTATCTCTTGTGATTCTAAGTCGGGCGTGGTGGTTGAGTTAGACCTTGAGGACAGTTTTCTCAATGGCCCTTTGAGGACTAATAGTAGTCTGTTTAGACTACAACATCTTCAGAGACTAAATCTTGGCAGAAATAATCTTTCAGGTATTCTACCAAACTCCATCAGCAATCTCAAATATTTGAGGACTTTGACACTTTTTGGTTGCAATTTTTTTGGAAAGATTCCTTCTTCACTCGGATATCTTTCTTACCTCACTGATCTTGATCTTATGGGTAATGATTTCACCGGTGAAATACCGGATTCGTTGGGTAACCTAAACCGACTAACACGGTTGATACTTGGACATAACAAGCTCAATGGGAACTTTCCTCTTGTGCTACTCAATATGAGTGAGCTCATCGAGATTGACCTTCTTTCTAACCGGTTCGAAGGTATGCTACCATCTAACATGAGTAGCCTCTGCAAACTGGAGTTCTTTGATGTTAGTGGAAATTCATTTTCCGGATCTATTCCATCATCTCTCTTCATGATCCCTTCATTGACCTACCTTCTTCTACAAAGAAACGACTTTAGTGGTCCTCTTGAGATAAGGAATATCTCTTCACCATCTAAAGTTGAAACTTTGTCTCTTGGAGAGAACAATTTTAATGGGCCAATCTCGGGATCTATATCGAAACTTTCCAGGCTCTCGTATCTTGACCTCTCTTTCTGGAACACAGGGAAGCGCATAGTTGATTTCAGCATCTTCATGCATCTCAAGTCACTTCAGATACTTGACCTCTCCAATCTGAATACAAGAAGCATAGTTGACTTGAGTCTTTTCTCAAATCTCATGTCACTTAGAAGCTTGGATCTCTCAGGGAATACTTTGAAGATCAGTCCAACTCTCCATCTTTCCTCACCTATACAACAATTATTGTTATCATCTTGCAATATCGTTGAGTTTCCCAAGTTTCTACAAACCAAAACCAATCTGTCTTATTTAGACATGTCTGCCAATCAAATTGAAGGCAAAGTTCCAGAGTGGTTATGGAGATTCCCAGAGTTGGTATTGCTTGATATAAGTTCAAACACATTCCATGATCCCTTTCCTTTGTTACCAAGGTCTTTGGTGCACTTTTTAGGCTCTGATAATCGGTTTTCGGGAAAAATTCCTCATACAATATGTGAATTGGTTGCTCTTGAGACACTTGTTTTATCCAACAACAACTTTAGTGGTTCTATTCCCAAGTGTTTTCAGAATTTCAATACTACTTTGTCAGTCTTGCATCTTCAGAATAATAGCCTCACTGGTGTTTTTCCAGAGGAATCTATAAATGATCACTTGATATCACTTGATATTGGTCGCAATCATTTGTCAGGAGAACTTCCCAAGTCTCTGATCAATTGCACTGAACTCGAGTTTCTGAACGTTGAAAACAACAGAATCAATGGCAATTTTCCATTCTGGTTGAGATTGTTTCCCAATCTACAAGTTCTTGTCCTTCGTTCTAACGAGTTCCATGGGCCAATATCATCCCATGGAGATTCTTTGAGTTTTTCCAAGCTGCGAATCTTTGACATTTCAGATAATCTCTTCAGTGGAGTCTTGCCATCAGATTACTTTGCTGGTTGGGCTGCAATGTCATCGGTAGTAAACACTGAAGGTAGTACGTTGATTAGATTTGGACGTCACGTAGAATACTATCATGCATCAGTGGTTCTGACGAACAAAGGCTTGAAGATGGAGCTGGTTGGCAGTGGTTTCACAATGTACAAAACTATTGATGTCTCTGGAAACAGATTCGAAGGAGAGATTCCCAAATCCATTGGTTTACTCGAGGAGCTAATTGTGCTCAACATGTCAAACAATGCCTTCACAGGCCATATCCCACCATCTCTGGTGAACTTGACGAATCTCCAATCATTGGATCTATCTCAAAACAGATTATCTGGCGAAATCCCACCAGAGCTTGGGAAACTCACGTTTCTTGCACGGATGAACTTCTCTTACAACAGGCTTGAAGGTCCAATACCACAAGGGACTCAGATTCAAAGTCAGAATAGTTCATCTTTTGCAGAGAATCATGGGCTCTGCGGTGTTCCTCTTCAAGAAACATGTGGCGGAGAGGAAGAAGCAACAAAGCAAGAGGAAGATGAAGAAAAGGAAGAAGAAGAAGATCAAGCACTGAGCTGGATCGCAGCTGCGTTAGGCTATGTACCTGGTCTGTTCTGTGGACTCACCATCGGCTACATTCTCACTTCATATAAACATGACTAATTCATGATGATCTTACACTTTTTTACTTAATCGAAGCATCCATTCTTAGGAAGATGGTATCTCCTTGTAATCATAAAACAATACAACTTTTGCAACGGTTCAATAGAACACTTTAATCTCAACACCGTAATAAGGTCTTGTGCTTTGTGTTCCTGAGATGTTTAGAGTCTGAGGAAAGTTTCAGCCTATGAAGACCTTATACTAATTACCATATAGTTATATCAGTGGGACGTTTCTTTAAAGCTCAACCAAATAACAGTGGGATGTTAAAAGCCGACCATAAGAGGCGATTAAAGAACTGCAACTAGATTACAATGTTCAAATAATCAAATCTCGTTTGCATATCCCATAAGAATTGCTTCTAGTAGACTATCATATCATTTAATACCATTACAGAGGCTCCCTCTTGTGGTAATCATAAGCTAACCTCTAAAGCTTCATCCTTCACGTTATGAGCAATCGACTGCATCAGGAAGCTCCTTTAGAACCTAAGCAGATGTAACAATGCTCTCCATTAGCTTCTTACGTACCAAAGATAAGCTCCGGGGTTTCAACAAGTATGTAGAACGATGTGAGACTTTTGCTTCAAGGTTGTTTGAGTATGAGAAGATGGTTTTTCTTTGTTCTTACCTGGTAAAGATGCCATGAAGCATAAGCATCGGTTGCTGCGTATTGTAACTGCTCCTTTGACAGAGGCTGGACCTCCCAGTTCCCGAGCCTAATTCTGTTTGGCTTCAGGAGCTGCAAAGTAACATTAAAGCTTTTAAAAGCGAAATAGAACCAAGACTCATGGACAACAAAACAGATGACTGATGTTCCACTGTTATAATGAGAGCGAAAAACGATAACGGATACCTCTTTGCAAACAAGTGTCTCAGTTAGAGAGGCAAGACCCCATTTTTTCGAATCTCCGCCAATTTTTTTGTTGGCTAAATCTGAAAGATCCTCGACATCTTTGATGGATACTCCATGGTCATGGAAAAGCTTCACAGAGTCACCGTCAATTCCAATACCTACCTATATACATATCAGACACTGTAAAGGTTGGCGCATTCATGGCGCTACATAAGAACTTTAATTAGTTCAAAAAATTTAACAAACCTTTACGAGTGTTGAATCCTCAATAAGCTGTTGAAGACTCTGTGGGATACCAGAATGGATAATGTGAATCACATCACAATAATTATTCTCTACACATATCTGCACAACTGCAACCTTCCCCGGGAGAACACCTGAACAAACTCGTAGTTTAAAGAAACAGCTATAGTTAGATCACCAGAACTTCTCTCAAGATAATGCATACATTAGCGAGCATCAAAGAGTTCATGAATATTTCCCATTGTTTTAATTATAATGAATCAGATAAGACTTTCAAGGAATTGACGTGAGCTGTCAGAGTAAGTAATCTATTTTATTGTCAAACAAAACGATCATGTGTGGCTTTTGAGTTGGCTTAAAATGTCCAGACCTACAAAATATAACTTTTATCTTTCTTTATGAATCCGAAGTGAACAGAACCACTGCTAAAGAAGTTAACAATGTCACAAGACATGACTCAAGCAACTATCAATACAACATATACAAGTATAATAGATATTAGTAGAGCACAAGTGAGCCATCTACACTTTCTTCCGACCATTTAGAAAGAGACAACAATCATAAGGTCTTTCTGATCTAAAGACGAGACTGTATGGTATTCATTATCTCATCTAGATTTCAAAAGAGTAAACAGACAAGAAAACATATGCATCAATAGAGATCAAATGCACCATCAAAACATTTGATAGAACAACTTACAAACAGACAAACCAAAGAGTAGACTGAGATAAGACACTAACCGTATGAATCAAACACAAAAAAAACAGACATCAATGTCGAAAAGAATATGAGATACCTTTTCTAAAACTTGGTCTCCACTCAATATCAAACCCAACAATAGCTGTTCCAGAATCATCTCTCTTGGTTTCAAGAACCTTTAAAAGCTGCATTGCTCTCTTATCAACCTCACTAGCAGTCTTACTATACAAAATTCTACCACCAAACCTCATGGCCGGAAAATTCTTAGCTGCAATAAGGTATTAAAAAAAACGTCAATAATCAAAAGGAATAATTTGCTTTTTCCTACAGAATCATGTTGCCAACAAATGGAAAAAAAAAAAAAAAAACCATTGATTTTTAAATTGGGACGGTGACAATTGAGAAAACAAAGAACCTAAAAATTGAATCAGAAAATTGAGATCACCAGGAACAGACTGATAAAAGATCAGAGAAATTTCTAAGCAACAAGACAGGGAAATTCGAAATTAAATGGAGAGAGCCATTGATGTGGGTTCTCTAAACTATTTAATTACCTCTGCAGCGAGAGAGTGGAAATCGCTTGTAAGCTGTAGGAGAAGTGATGGAGCGAGGCAACTGGCGACGGATCTTAGGGGCTTGAGATGATGGAGCCTCGTGTCGATGACCGGAGGTATCAGGCCGTACGGTCGGAGTAGCGGAGGAAGAAGAAGAAGAAGAATGTGAGTTATAGGAAGCTTCAATGGCGTCGATAGCGAGAAGCTGCTCCTCTGTAAAATCCTCGTCGCCGTCCCAACTTGACGACATTTGTTTTTGAGGGAGAACGAAAGGAGCCGAAAAAAAAAAATGAATGCTTTGGAGGGAGGGATACGAATCGAATCAGGGCCTCTTAGAAATTTTTCCAATTTTGTTTTTATTTATTTACCTGAACAAGGAATTGGCAGTTTGCAAGTAAGAACATTATTTATTTTTTTCCTGCTACCCATTACATGTGGCTAATCGGCAGGTTGGTCAATGGAGCATCTTCGACAAGTCAGTATGATTGACGTAGAAAAATGCAATACCTTGTGCTCAAGCCTTTTTTGCAAGAGTATCAGCACAAACATTTTGTGTCCTAGGGATATGGGATAGTATACACACATCAAAAGTTCCATATAAAAAGTGGAAGTGATGAAATTCTTACATAAAAGAAGGCCAGTCCACTGGGGACTCGATTATGCTCACCGAATCCGAATAATCTATCTGAAAATGTGTCACATATATTCGTATTTCTCTTAGGCAAAACATCACTCAAAGGAGGTCATCCATCTCAGCATGTAAAACGGACAGACTTCTAAGACAATCTTGTTGTCCAACAACTTCATATCCCCTATCATCCCGTAGAATCAACCATAATCCACTAAGCGGTCTATGGGTGACCCAAGAGGCGTCAATTTGACATGTTGGGATTCGTGGATCCGCAGGAATGGGGCTTCTAGGAAGATAGGAATTTGGTACCATCGCATCTTCCTCTTCTTCTGGTTGGTTTGTTGTTCTCTACCTCTCAACTTCTAGGGCTGCATGCTGAAGAGTGTTTTGCAGAGAAATTTCTTTTCTATTAAAAATTTAGTCATTCTTTGCTATTCTATATATACCATAGTATTCAAAGATATATTTTTTTGTGGTTTTGTTAAACCTAGTTTTTTTTTTGTTTTCAACAAAAGAACACTCATATTTTGAAAAAATAAAGATACTTGAAAAGTAGTCCGGAAGAGACAAAGTTTGATAACGCCAGACTTGTAAAACCTGTGAATATAGAAACAAATTGTGGTTTATGGATTTTTTTGGTGCTTCACATCTAGGACATCGCATAGTGGACCATAAGTGTCTATAGGTGAGTTTTGGCATGTGATAAGATATCCTAATAATGTTTGCCACATAAAATGTTTTAACTTTTTGGTTGTATGAGTTTTCCACACTTACATTGAAGGGGAAGTAAGAACATTATTTAAATAATGGGATAACCAAGTAAATATACTAGTAAATAGTCTCATTTTAGAAAATACTTAGAAATATTTTTTCTCTAAATGTATTTGAATTATTGAGATTAGAACCAACAACCGGTAAGAATTGATAATTCAGTAGGAACCAGAAACAAAGCCGGCAGAAAACTAGATTTTTTCGGAGACAAAGCTTTATGAATAGAAGATTATATAAAAATTTAGATCCAACATTATTAAAAACAAAAACAAAAAACAAAAAAAAACTGAGAATCAATGGGAAAAAAAGAAGCAAATGAACAATGAACACTAAAGCTAAACCACTAAAGCAAAACACCTCCACGACTAACCCAAAGAAATGTAGACGCCGAACAGAACATTTTCTTACAGATAAATTAAGAAACTAAACGAATTTCTCACCTTTCTTACACTTTTTAATGACATAACAAAAGATGACCTTTTGGTCGATCGTGGAACTCGTCATGGAATTAGCTTTTGATGAAGTTATAGTTTTGGGACTATGGTTTATGTTTCATTTTTTAGGGTATAAATCTATATAACAAAATTAGTCATTAATAATGAAAACGATTAAAATAACTTTTCTGTTAAGAGTGAATTTTTTGGCTGCCAAGAAAAGACATAAGAATGCCCCGCCGACAAAATCGGATACAGCGAGGCCGACTAATCATTGTTCGTTCCTCCTAATGGTTTGATTAACGAAAGTGATGAGCATGCAAACCCAACTAATAAGACCTTGTTCGTTTCTGTATCTGGATGCTGCATCTAGTTGCAAATGTCCAAATGTTGTTCGTTTATTCAAAAAAAAATTTGTGTCCAGATGCAACATCTGGATACAAATTGATTAGCATCTCAAAAATCAGGATATTATAGATGCTGAGAAATAGAGAGTTCCGATGCAGCGTTTGCATCTGATTCATGTAAAAAAAGAAAAATCTTGATTTTTCACCAAAATGTTAATTTTTGGTTTTTCGCCAAAAACAAAAACTCTCCGTTTCCCGCCAAAGACGAAAAATCTCGGTTTCTCGTCAAAAACGCAAAATCTCGATTTCTTGTCAAAAACGCAAAATCTCGATTTCTTGCCAAAAACGAAAACTCTCGGTTTCTTGCCAAAAACGCAAAATCTCGATTTTTCGCCAAAAACAAAAAATCTCGATTTTCCGCCAAAAACAAAAAAAATGTCTGTTTCTCGCCAAAAACGCAAAATCTCGATTTCTCGCAAAAAAAAGAAAAATCTCAGTTTCTCGACGAAAAACGCAAAAATCTCGATTTTTCGCCAAAAGAGCAAAATTTCGATTTTCCGCCAAAAACGAAAAATCGACGTTTTTCACCAAAAAACTAGGTTTTTCGCCAATAAACAAAATCTCGATTTTCCGCTAAAAGCAAAAACTCTCGGTTTCTCGCCAAAAGCGAAAACTTTCGGTTTCTCGCCAAAAACGCAAAATCTCGGTTTCTCGTCAAAAACGCAAAATCTCGATTTCTCGTCAAATACGAAAAATCTCGATTTTCCGCCAAAACGAAAAAACTCTCGCTTTCCCGCGAAAACGCAAATCTTGATTTCCCGCCAAAAACACAAAATCTCGATTTCCCATCAAAAATGAAAAATCTAGATTTCTCGTCAAAAATACAAAATCTCGATTTTCCGCCAAAAACAAAATCTCTCGGTTTCTCACCAAAAACGCAAAATCTTGATTTTCGCCAAAAACAAAAAACTCTCGCTTTTCTGTCGAAAACGCAAAATCTCGATTTCTTGCCAAAAACGCAAAATCTTGATTTCTCGCCAAAAACGTAAAATCTCGATTTTCCATTAAAAACGAAAACTCTTGGTTTCTCGCCGAAAACATAAAATCTCGATTTTCTGCCAAAAACACAATATCTTTATTTTCCGTCAAAAACTCAAAATTCTAGTAAGTATAAAAAATCATGTTTTCTCAAAAAAATGCAAAAAAAAAAAAAATTCATGTATTTTTAAAACTTAAGTTGGTAAAAATATTATTTATTAAAAAATAATAATTTTTTTTAGTCATTTTATATATTTTGCATCCAACTATTTTTCTAAATTCACAAACGAACAATTTAGTATCTAGACGTAGCATCTTGATGCAAAACTTAGTTTCAAAAACAAACAATATCTAGATATTGTATCTAGATGTTGATCTAAATGCAAAATCTAGATGCAACATCTAGATAAAAAAACGAACAGGACCTAAACCCTTAAAAATCAGGATTTCACGAAATTCTTTAGAGCTTTACATACTTAAAGAAAGGTAAAATGATGAAAATATATGAGAATCAGATTGCTCGCCGGGTCTCATTTTCTCCGGTTAACTTAAAAATTTAGTTTAGTTTATAACTTAACCCTACAAACTACAAACACTAAATTAAACAAGAGGAAAGAAAAACTCGCTGATATTATTAGAAAAAAAAAGCCAACAAAATACAACAATTTCAATGAGAGAGAAAAACATTCAAGAAGAAATATAACTCAAGAAAACCTTTTCTTTTTTACTGTTTTGTTTCTTCATCTCTTCGCCTTGTAAATTCCAATTTGGCGACCCTACAAAAGCATATTATATATAGAAGATGATAGAAGATTAACTCTTTAGATAGAGAGAGAGAGACAAAGATCCTCTAATCCTTGTACTTCATCTCAGTCATGAGGAATCCAGGCATCTCATACGAGGCTGAGAACTTCTCGACATCAGCCTTGAGCTCCTCGAGCTCCTTGTTGTTCACCAAACCCTTGTTAAAGTCCTTCAAAAGCTTACCATGCTCCTTCTGGATGTTCAATGTCAGTGTCACAGATCGGCTCAAGAACTCTCCTATCTTCTCAAAGTCCTTCTCCACCAATCCTCTCGATGTCATCGCAGGTGTACCTACAAAACAAAAACGTAAACATCAAGACCCGAGAATGAGCTTCAATGACCATTGTCAAGAACAATTCATTCAGTTCCACTTTCTTACCGATTCTTACACCTCCAGGAGCAAGAGCACTGCTGTCTCCAAATACAGCATTCTTGTTCAAAGTAATGTTGCAAAGATCGCAAAGCTTCTCAACCTTGTTACCTGGCAGAAGAAGAAGCATATGTAACATCAGGACTAGTTTCGTATAACATAGGTCTCAATCTCAAAGGTTTTTTTTTCCCAGAGGATATAATTCACTTACCGGTTAATCCAAGAGGACGAAGATCCCAAAGGACAAGGTGGTTCTCGGTTCCACCGGTTACAATACTGTATCCCTTGCCCATTAAGTAGTTTGCAAGGGCAACAGCATTGGCTTTCACCTGTTTCGCATAGACCTTGAAACCAGGTGTGTTAGCCTGCTTCAACGCAACAGCTAGAGCACCGATCTGGTGGTTGTGAGGACCACCTTGAAGCGCAGGGAATACAGCAAAGTTGATTTTGTCCTCAAAGTCATAGACTGCACCCTCTGGTTGCCCCTTCTTTGGTGGTTTCGGGCCCTTCCTGTAGAAGATCATACCAGCCCTTGGACCTCTCAAACTCTTGTGGGTTGTGGTTGTCACAACGTCACAGTACTCAAACGGGTTTGCAGCTTCCTGTAAACATGAATAAAAACTCAATCAGCTTTGTGATTAAATGCAAAAAAGCTCAATCTTGGCAACTAACATTAGTAACACCACTTCATCAGGCTTAAAGATTGGTCTGATTAAAAAAAAGTTAACAATGTGATGATTCGTTCCTATGAACAAGCCTCATTCCATAATACACCATGGAAACACTAGATTTGAGACATGAATGCACAGATAAGCAATAAAACAGGGTCAATACTAACGAAAATCGTAGTCACAATGATGATGAATGCAGCCAGTGAGACAGAGATAAGAAATGTGTAACTGAGTCAGTGTAAGTAATTCATAAATCCAGATCTTCGCTGTTGACCATTCAAAATGCTAAAACAAAACCAGATCCAGCAAAATGAAGGAGATACATGAAGAACAAGATCAATACACATGATAGTAGGCAATATACCTGAGCAGCGACGAGTCCACTAATGTGAGCCATGTCACAGAGCAAAAGAGCTCCAACCTTATCAGCAACAGCTCTCAATCTAGCGTAATCCCAATCCCTAGGGTACGCACTACCACCACAGATGAGTAACTTAGGCCTGAAATCCATCGCCTTCTCCTCGAGCTTATCGTAATCAATGTAACCGGTGGTGAAGTTCACCTTATACGGAAGGCTCTCAAAGTAGATCGAAGTAGCAGAGATCTTCTTCCCACCGGAGGTATAGTATCCGTGCGTCAAATGACCACCTGAAGGCAGATCAAGCCCCATGATACGATCGTGCGGCTGAAGCAAGGCGGTGTAAGCGGCGAAATTCGCCGGAGATCCAGAGTATGGCTGAACATTGACACCCCACGCCGCGGTATCGAGACGGAAGGCCTCGAGAGCTCGCGAGCGGCAGAGATTCTCGATCTCGTCGATGAACTCGTTTCCTCCGTAGTAACGGTTACCGGGCATGCCTTCGGAGTATTTGTTCGTGAGTGCGCTTCCGAGAGCTTCGATGACGGCGAAGGAGGTGAAATTCTCGGAGGCGATTAGTTCGATTCCGCGGCATTGTCGACGCTTCTCCTTCTCGATGAGGTCGTGGATCTCTGGATCTACGGTGACGAGTGGAGTGTTTCCCCATGATGAGACTGGTTCCATCTCTGAATATAATCTGAGAGAGAGAGAGATTGGAGATCGGAGGAAGAGAGAGATCTGAAGATCGGAGAGTTGAGAAATGGGAGAGAAGAGGAAGGAAGACGGTTGGGTTTAAAAGCGGTGAGGTAGTGAGTTTAAATTACGGTTTTGACCTTGATTCTAAATTTGGTGTTGGTTGGTTAGGTGTGTGTGGTAGGAGAAATAGCGAATGTGTTTTGACTATTTTATCCTCTTACCAAATTTTTCCTTTTACTTGTGTTTAAGGTTGTTTTGGGTAAACTCTGTCTCCCACTATTTTCTTATTTTTGACAGTTGACAAAAAAAATTGAAATTGCTGGTAGAAAGAAAAAATTACAAACAAAATTAAACTGCTTTTTTTCTTTGACGTCTTTGTCAAAACAGAGCTTTTTTCAACACAATGCTAAAATTATTTAATGAGCTTTGTTATGTCTTACATAATTTATAGATTTTTAATTTTATAATCTATAATTAGAGTAATTGCATTTTTACACAATTTATAGATTTTAATTTGATAATCTATAATTGGAGTGATTGCATTTTTATTTATTAATAAAACCATTTAAAACTTATATGATGTGGAGACACATAATATGATCAAATTATGATGTAATATGATTGACTTATGTTAAGGCATATTTGGACGAATTACTTAACGTTAAATATCCTATTTTAATCAAATTTTATAGTGTCATATTAAATTATTATATGAGGCAAATTTTGTAACATCAGGTCTTTACTATTTTTTTTAAGTCGCCAAATCTTACTTTTAATCTTTGGTTTTCTGGTTAGTTTTAGAAAAAATTTGATTTTATACTGATGGAAATTGATTAAATAGTGTGGTCACATTATCGAGTATATAAAGCACTCATAGATACGAGTGGTAAAAAAAAAACATAAGAACGTTAGATCTAATCCAGTTATTTGAAATCCAGACAAAGTAATTTGATTTCTTTGAACTTCAGTTCCATTTAATTCCCTTTTTTGTTTCATCGCTAAATTTGGAGCTAGTTTAATTACTGTTTTTTTCTAGACATTCGAGTTTGTTTTCGTGTCATCACCTAAATTCAGATCTATATAAGTCATGTTGTTAATGGAAGTATGATCTTTAAGAGAATCAGGAAACACACATTTTGGTAAACAAACAGTTCCAGGGAATATTTGGTTGAGTCGCTTCTAAAACTTTTTTTAGCAAGCAAGTAAGTAGGCACTACACAAAGTAGTAGTAGTTGTAGTAGGACTGTAGAAGAAATTTTTTTATAATTATTTCATCGTGTTCTCCATTTATCAAGAAACAAATAAAATAGCTTAAAATTGGGCCATAGAGTGGGGAGGAGAGTAGGTGGTTTGTTTTTTTGCGAGTCGGTGAAGGTTAGAATCGTCCTCTGATATTGCAAATTTGATTTTGTGGTACTTAACTAGTGTGCGTAGTGGTAGTAGCAGATCTGAGGTCAACATGTGATGTGACCAAGATTTTCATTTTATTAATCGCATCGCAAGCCGCTACTTTTAGCGTTTCCTTTTACGTGCGTTTTGTTTACTTATATGTATGTATGTAGAATATGTCTGGAAGTTCAGTTCGGTTATTTCGGTTAATGAAATTCTTGTTCGGTTCAGAATTTTAAATATATTTTCAAAAAAATTGGTATAAGTTGGTATAAATAGGTTTTGGAAAATTAAAAAAAAAAAAAAAACAGAATCGATCGGAACGGAAGCCAACTAAACCGAACCAATAACCAAACCCAATTGAAAGTTGTCAGTCGGTTTGGATCTTCAAACCCTCGGATAACAAAAATCAACAAATTTGGTTTGGTTTACACAATTCGGTTAAAGTTTAGAATTTGGTCTCTTCTATCTACTATATATCTACTGAGTTAAAAAAAAAAAATAGCTGGCAAAATACAAATTTGTAACGACTCATTACTTATAAAAATGTATTTGTTCGCCATGAAAAACATTAAACCAGTGGCGGAGGTAGCTTTTTGGGAGGGGGTCAAATGACCTATGTGGATTTTTGTTATCAAAATATTTACTTATAATTTGAAGAGAAAATTTGGTAAAATATTGTAAAATCAGTTTATTGACCCTCTTTAATATTTGCATGATCAGTTTACTGACCCATGACAATCTTCTAAACTTATTCTCATTTTTCACCTGAGCCAATTACCATTATTTCAATTACTATTTAACTGTTTTTTTCTTTTTATTCTTTTATTTTTTCTGTTTCTTTTTTTGTTTCTTTTACTATTTTCAAAAATCCACCACTTCTAAATTCTATCTTCATAAATAATTGAATCATTTTATTATCACATACTTGATATTTTCTTCTTAATTATATTTTTTTTATTAATCTTTCACTTCTTTTCTTAACCATATAAGATTTTTACTTAACTGTCGACAAAAATATATTACTCTATTAATATTTTTTAATAATTAATAAATATTAACTATTTTTAAAACAGTTAACATTTAGAAAATATATTTATATTTTATAATATTTTAATTTATATTTATTATAAATTAAATTGATTCTGGTAAAATTTTGGGCTGGCTCCGCCATTGCATTAAACGATGATATATACATAAAATATAAATATTGAAATGAAAGAAATTAAATATTAGAAGAAGTGAAAGTATAATCACGTTTTGGAGAGATTTCCATGTGGTAGATAGATTAGGGACTTTTGTTATTGGTGAAGCTTCACCAACCTCCGATTTAGACTGCATAATTGGGAAGTCCACCTAACTCAACCAAAAATAACGAAAAGTATGTCCTTGTATTATTTTACTTATGAAAAAAAAACAATTCTTTGGTGTCATAGAGAATTGTAGTATATTATATTTTCCCTTAAATATCTAGTAATTCCTATTGTGGTGTCGACATGGTGACATACATAAAGAAAAAGGCGAGACTATTCACTAAACTACAACATATCGACATGGTGACATACATAAAGAAAAGGCGAGACTATTCACTAAACTACAACATATCAAATCCAGAAAAAAATCACGAGAAGACTGATTGGTAAAATAAAACATTACAAGTTTTTGAGCGTATGAAAGAAGTGTTAGACTATACGAGAATAACTTTAAAAATATTACTATAATAAAAATATTATATATTTTTTTAAAGTACAACTTTTGATAAATTTTTAAAGTACAACTTTTGATATCGCTAATTATTTTCGTTTTTGTGATTAATACTCCCTTTTATAATAGTACATCCCTTACTACGGTAAAAAATTATCACTAGAACTATTTATTTTATATGCCATATTGCCATGATTTTGCTCAGACAAATAACATGGGAAAATGTAAAAATAAAGGAAAAAAAAATCCAACTTACGTGAACTATAAACCCCAAAAAAGTTCATTGTTTAATACTTCAAAATATCATTTATCTCATAAAATTTGAAATTTTCAAAAAAAATATTAAAAATAGCCTATAGGGTGCTCAATTCATGGGATACTATTTTAGTGCTGTTTTATACTACAGATAACAGTGCACAGGTTGCTTTTTATGACCCGAATGTGAAACATACTAGTAATACTAGTTTCTACCGATGCCGATTAACTATTTTTCTTTTTCTTTCTTTTTTGGTCGGCGATTAACAATCTTTTATATGCATTCGACTGTACTTTTATATTTATAAACAAAGAGAAGAAAATGTTTTAGATCTGCGTAATATGAAAAGAAGAAAAGAAAAGCAAGCTACATCGTCGCATAATTGCTACGATTCTCGTTGTCGGTTGCCGGTTGCTTTAAATATCACAAATCTTTTAGCAAATTAAAACATACGTATAATGAATTTTAGAGTTAATTTTCCCTTAATTTTATCAGATTTTGGTTGATTTCTGGTTTTATTCTTGATGATCGGACTTAAATGTTCAAAGTTCAGATCCACCGACGCTCCTCCCACGCGCCTGTCCAGATCCAAACAGTAAACACAGACAGTCAGACACACTAGTGTTACACTTTAGTGGCTATTGCATTTGCACTATTCTTTTTATTCTTCAAAAATAAGTTATTATTGTTTTTCTTTTCTTTTTCCAAACTATTAAAACTCAAAATTTAGTTGTGGACTTTCATACTAGGTTTCTTAATTTTTTTTTTTTTGTCAACAGTCTAGATGTCTAAAACGGTTGGATTATCCAAATCGGATGTGTCGAATTTACATAAATGACATCTTGTAGGTGGGCTCGAGCGCTCTTTGCTAGAATATCCGCTTTCAAATTCTTCGCACGTGGGATGTGTATTATAGTAAAGGGATTGAATTTGTCTTTCATCTTCACGATCTCGTCCAAATGTAAACCAAATGCTGGCCATTTTTCGGGTGCATACACCATCTTCACCAACTCCAAACAGTCTATTGCAAATTTTACAGCAACCTTCTGCATTCCTATCATACAGTGCATAGCCCATATAAGGGCTTCTACCTCCGTATGCAGAGGTGAAAGGCTCCGTCTTACATTCTGTGCTCCCATTATCTTGTCCCTAACTCCGTCTTTGAAATAGTACCATCCTAATCCCGATTTATAATCCGTATCTTTTCATGAACCATCAATATAACACCACCAGCCATCATAACTCAGCAATGATGAGTAGATCATTGAGTTTCCATTATTTATGGATTTCTTCTGCTGTTTAGATATTTGGGTCTCTTCCCATAATGATGCTTCTGTTTCTGCTATTCTCAAGGTAACTTGAGGGTCTATATCAATATTTGAGTATACCTTTTCATTCCTTGCCTTCCAGATATACCATAAAATCCATGGGAATTGTGTATTTGTTGTCTCTTTTGGTAGCCTCCAGAATAGGTGATCAAAATTAGCATAAACCGATGTCATTGGAAATACGCCTAGGGGTGTTGGGATCTTTGATAAGGCCCATATTTGTAAGGCAGGGGGACATTCAAATAAAACATGGTTGATTGTTTCGTCCTCTGTTCCACAACGTGCACATTGTGTGTCGCAGTTTATTCCCCGGGTTATAAGTCGAGTTGGCACCGAAAGGCATCCCGATAAAGCTTGCCAAATAAAGTACTTTATCTTTGGTGAAGTTTCCAATTTCCAAGTATATGATAGCAGTACCTTGATGTTTGGCCCATGTTGGTCTTCAATTATATCGTCTGATAGCCGGACCACCGTTTGGTATCCTGATTTTACCGTATATCTTCCAGATTTTGTGAAATGCCACCCCACTGTGTCTTGTCGATATGAATTACTTATGGGTATCCCACGAATGAGTTCCACATCTTTTGGATCTATAATTGCCTTTATAAGACCCAGATTCCATGAGTTCGTCACTGGGTCTATCAGATGATTGACCATAAGATTTGGGTAATAATTAAAGCCCTTACAAGTTGCTGATCTCGGGCGAGGAGCTGGTATCCATGGGTCATTCCATACTGAAATAGAACATCCAGAACCAACTCTTTTGATTAGCCCTTTATTAACCAGAGATCTAGCTGAGATTATACTTCGCCATCCATAGGATGGTGAGTAAGAACTAACAGGGTCTAGCGGACTTGATTTCCTAAAATACCGTCCTTTAAAAACTCGTGCAAACAGTGAATTCGGTCTATCTATCAATCTCCATAATTGTTTTGCCAATAATGCCGAATTAAAGCTCTCAACCTCTCAGAACCCCATTCCCCCTTCTGTCTTGTCTTGACACATCTTATTCCACGCTATCCAATGTAAGCCTTTTTGATGTCCATCTGAGCTCCACCAATACCGTGCTGCTGCACTAGATAGTTTCGCCGTTGTTGATTTAGGTAAACGGAAGCATGACATGACGAAAGTAGGCATTGCTGAGGCGACCGATTTAATTAGAACCTCTTTGCCTCCTTTAGACAATAATCTCGAGGTCCAACTATTAATCTTATTCTGTTGGTTGTCTGTTACGAAGTTAAAAATCCTGGTTTTAACTCCACCCATCCCCTCTGGGATGCCCAGGTAGGAACCTGATCCCCCGTCTCTTGAGATACCCAAGATATGTTTCATCTCCTGTCGTATTACCTCTGGGACCTTGTGTCCAAATTGGACCGATGATTTATCAAAATTGATGCGCTGGCCTGACACGCCTTCATACTGCCTTAATATGCTCAAGATCTTCTGGCATTCCTCTTTGTTTGCTTTGCAAAAGAACAAACTGTCATCCGCAAAAAGTAAGTGCGAAACTGATGGACTTGCTGTTGCGACCCTCAAGCCTGTCAATAGTTTATCGCTTTCTGCTTTCTGTATATTCGCTATAAGAACCTCCGTACACAGTATAAATAAGTATGGTGACAAGGGGTCTCCTTGACGAAGTCCCCTTGCAGGATTTATTTGTCCTCGTGGCTGTCCGTTTAGTAGGACTCTGTACTTTACTGAAGTAATACACCGCATCATCCATGTTATCCATATCTCTGCAAACCCAAATCGTCGTAGTAATTTTTCGATAAAAGACCACTCGACCCTGTCATAAGCTTTACTCATGTCCGTCTTGATTGCCATATATTTACTCTTACAAGATTGATTTGTCCGTAGTCCATGAAACATTTCCTGTGCGATCAGAATATTATCTGAGATCAACCGGCCCGTCACAAAGGCGGACTGTGTTTCCGAGATTAGGTCAGGAAGCAACCTTTTCAATCTCTGGCATAGTACTTTAGAGATAATCTTATAGCCGACATTGCATAGGCTGATAGGCCGTAGTTCCGTCATCCTCGTGGATCTTTCTGTTTTGGGGATTAGACAAATATTAGTCATATTCAGCCTTTCATCAAAAACCCCCGTATTCAAAAAACCTTTAACTAAGTTTAGGATATCTTCCTTAATAATTGGCCATGATCGTTGGTAAAAGAGTGCTGTCATTCCGTCTAGTCCTGGAGACTTCTCTGGATTCATCATAAATAAAGCATCATGGATTTCCTCCTCCGTGACCATTGCCGTAAGCATTTCATTATGCGCCTCCGTTATCGATGGTGGTATCTCACTTAAAGCATCCTCAAGGTCTGATGGTGATGTTGAGGTAAATAAATCATTAAAATAATTAACTGCCACCTGCTCTATGTCTTTGTCTGAGGTAACCCATTTTCCGGCATCATCGTGTAATCCAATAATTCGATTTCTCGCTCTCCGTTTTTTAACTTGTGCGTGATAAAAGGAAGTATTTTTATCCCCCATCGTTGCCCATTGGATTCTACTCTTTTGTTGCAAGTATAATTCCTCGTCTCTATATGATTCTTTTAGTTTTTTGGAGACCGCTAGTACTTCCTCTTCTGTCTTTGTAACATCGTTTTGGATTTCTTCTAATGCCCTCTTCAGGTCATTAATTTTTTCTCGCCCATATGGTTGAAGGTTAAACCCCCACTTGGAAATTTATTTCCGGCAATTCCTAATTTTATCCACAAATAGAGTCTCATCCCTTCCTTGATTTAGATCCCAACCTTTTGATATAGCATCCATTAGACCCTCTTGATCTATCCATCTTTTGTCAAACCTAAAATGTGCCCTCTTGCGTGGATTTTTATCTGCTATTGTGGCTACAATTGGCCTATGATCAGAGCCAATCATCGCTAAATATTCAACGAATGAATGTGTAAAAATATCATGAAAATTTTCATTAGCTAGAGTCCGATCTAGTCTGCATCTGACTAGTTGTGAGTTCCTCCTTCCCCTCCAAGACATCGTATTCCCTAAGCACGAGAACTCTAATAGCCCACAATCTCGTATCATAGTGTTGAAAGCCACAAAGGAGGAAGCATGTCTTAGTCTCCCACCTTGTTTTTCGTTATTCCCAGTTATCTCATTTAAATCTCCGATTAATATCCAAGGTTCTGTTCTTGTAAGGCTTATTCTTGTTAATCGCTCCCAAACTTGTTCCCGGAATTTAGGAATTGGATCTCCGTAAATAAAAGACAAGAATACTTTTTTCCCAAGAACTTTTGCTTCAATATCAATTATTCTATTGCTTGAGAATAAAATAGAAACCTCAAAAGAATTATCATAAAAAAGAGCAAGTCCACCACTAGCCCCGCACGGTTCAACCGTGTACAATTTATTATAACCAAAATGATACTGAAATTTTTCCAAAAAATTAAAATCTTGCTTTGTTTCTGAAAGAAATAAAAATTCTGGTTTGTGCTTCTTCCAAATTTCCCGAAGATAGCTTATTGTCCACCGACTCCCAAGACCTTGACAATTCCAGCTAAGTATCCTCATCAATCACTCGAGATTTGGTGCCTTTCTGTCCCAGCTTCGGGTTTGATGGACCCTTGACAGATTGTCTTTTGCGTGGAGAGATCAATGCTTGAACCATCCTCTTCTTGGTGTTCCCTCCAATTATTGTGGCGTTACTTTTTGCAACCTTCTTCTTCGTACCTTGCTTGTTACCTTCGTTTTCTCCTGTCAAGACCATTTGTGTCTCCAAATTTTCATCTTTTTCTTTTGTACCTATTTCACCGATGGCGGTTTCCTCCACTTCCGTGTTACTTTCCTCTCCAGTTGCGAGCAGCTCACCATCTTCCTGCTCTAAGAGCTCTTTCACTGCCTCTGAGGTAAGTTGCATCTGATGTTCCTGCTCGATAGTATTATCTTCAAAGTTTCCTGCAACAGCTCCATCAATCTCAAAATCTATTAAAGTATCATCGTTTGCTAGCAGCTTTTCCCAGTCATGGACCGATTCTTCATTGGCTTCTAACCCTTGCCCATTTTCTGCTGCATCCATCAGAACCTTGCCCACCTATGAATCTGCACTCTGAGTCGCATTGTTAGCAACTTCACCATTCTCAAAATCCAAGTTTTTCCTTACCTTACTACCCAATTTTGGAGCCTCATTCATTCCCGCTAGTGTAGCCTCTGCATCTTCAGTGACAGAATTCCCCTTTGTAGCGATAGTTAGATTTGTCACCGCCTCTTTTGTATCTGTCATCTTTACGTTAGTAACCTTCCGATCATGTGTTGTTACATGTTCCTCACTTTCCTTCCGTTTTATCTCCATATACCGTGATTGGAGCTCATGAGGATGCACATAGCTTACAGGTCTGCTCTACTTCAGAGCTCCTTCGCCATATTTCCATTCTCCCTTACCCCTGAGATAGCGACCCTCTTCATATCCTTCCCTGTTCCCGTGCCCATGTTTTTTATTTTTGTAATACCCATTGCTTGAGGAGCTTGATCCTCCATACTTTACTGGTTCTTTAAAACTTCCATGAGCAACCGCATTTTTGTAGGAGATTGCTCCTTTCCCATTTTTTGGATCCTCCGGTAGCTCCTCCTTTCTGTTTAGATCAGTATCAACTTGCCGAGATGGACACTTTTGTTGCTCATGACAGAGACTGTAACAGGTGCGACAGTAACCAAAGAGCCTTTCATACCGTAGATACAATGTTGTTTCTTCTCCTCCATGGAATTCCACACTCGTTTCAAAACAGAGAGGCTTAAGCCCATCTATGATTACTTGAACCTTGCCCTCATCGAGATTCACCGCTTCGACCTTCCCCAAAGCCTTCCCGATACTTCGAAAGGTTGGATCAGCCCAGAAGTGGAGATGAGATTTACGAATCTTAGGTCCTAAATGGAGATTCTAGATCAGTGGCTCCAAGGGATTATTGCGGTTCGAACGGAGGAGATCGGTCCATTAATGGTAACAGCACAACAATGGAAGTTGTAAGGGATTGCTAAGATTCTGGGGCTTTTGATAAATCTTATCATTATCAAAATTATCGGAAAGCTAAGGTATGATGGAAAGAGAGGATCAAAATCCGAATCTGAGAATGCGGCTCAATCAAATCGACAGGGAGCAAAAGGATCTCGTTTCCTTCGATGGAGTATACGGATCACTGGTCTTCATAAACCATTTGACTCGATGGCTGTTAATCTAGACGGGAACACGGACCTGAGGGGATCTCATCAGAGATATAGGCGAGTTGGGACTAAGGAAAAAATCAAGGAAAATCCACTTTGCCAATCAGATCCTCAATCAAGGGTATCATTTTCAAGGATTGGAAGAAACCCATCGTTCACGGCCTTTATAAAGAAGAGAGCAAAAGGCGTTAAGCACCATCTCACCTGTTCTTCTATATCTTCTCACATCTGTCCCCAAACCTTTTCCTCACCACCACAACCCACAACGATGTCCCAAAGCAATTTGATTACGGGAAATGCATCCGGAAAAAAAATTGAGGTTTCACAAAAGAAGTTGAGAGTTTCGGTGCCACATTTTGATAACTCAAACTTGATCGCGGGCTACTCCAAAACCTTGATAGGGAGATGCATGAATCCTCAGCTGTAGGATATGAAGGCACTTCTTTACATGCTTCCAAGGATCTGGAAAGTTGAAGAGAGAGTTGTTGGAGCAGATTTGGGACTCGGAAGGTTCCAGTTTATGTTTGATCGGGAAGAAGACATTACGGAAGTGCTGAAGATGGAGCCATTTCACTTTGACTACTGGATGATCTCCTTAGTGAGATGGGCACCAGTGGTGGATCCATCTTATCCATCTGCAATCACTTTATGGGTTCGTGTCATTGGAGGTTTCTTAAATTTGTGGACCGAACATAACAATGCTTACAGTATATAAAAAAAAAATTAATTAAAGTTTGTAATTCAGATTATATTGCAAACTTAATCATCCATTATGATGTGAAAATTGTTGATTATTACAAAAAGATTTGAAGTATGAAAAATATTAGCTAAAACAGTATGAAATTAAATTTTAGTGCAAACAATACGACTAGTTTCTTTTTAAAAATAATTCTGGTATTTTTGATATTGTAAATTTGAAATAGAAAATAAGGAGATTTATTGAGTCATGAAGTTGAACCAAATAAATCTCAGTGTCTCGTGCTCAATTTGTTCTTTATATACAGTATTGAGATCTCAGAGCACCGCTCCAATAGAAGGATGAAGAAGAAGTTTTTAACAATATATTAAATAAAAAAATAAAAAATAAGAGAGATTATAAGAAAGGTTATAAAAGTTTTTATATGAGAACCCTTCTCTCATGGAGATCTACACATGTCCACTATTTATTGATTTATTCTTTTAATTAAGACAAAAATTAAATCAAGTAATTAAATTATAATAAAATATTAATATTTTAGTTTTAAGAACAATCTTCTGAAGTTTAACCATCGGAGGTGGTCTCAGTATGCGGTGTGAGCATATATTGAGATGTCGTCTGTCTCCATTACTCTTAAATAATTTGGCAAAGTTTGTATATTCGTTTCTTTTATTTATAACTCGATTTTTTTCTATATTTAGTCTATCTCAATTGCTTAGTGATTTTGTTTTTTAACGTTTGTTATAAGATCTCCAATCTTTTGGTTTCTTTTTTAAGCTCTTGTTTAGGGTTTAGACTTTTTGATGTCAACAAACAATTGAATAGAATTAGATCTTTTTGTCAACAAGAGATAAAAAAAAAGATAATATCTCAAAATCAGAACTAGTCAACAAACAATCGAATAGAATCGTCATTCGTTGTTGAAAATCAGCTGTTCAATACAATTTTTTTGTAATGGTTCGATGACTAATTAACACTCACTAGGTGAAAGCCCGCGCTACGCGCGGATAGTTTTTTAATTTTGTGTGAGCAATGTTTTTAAATCTGTAACTATTTATTTTGATTGATAGTAACCCTTGTTTAGGGAAAGCTACGATGCAAATGTGTGGTTTATGAAAGGAAGTAAATAATAATAATTGTTTACATTTTATTTGAATAAATAGGACATGTAGCAAATTTATTTACCATGGTATTATAATTTTTTTTGTTTTTATTCAATTTGTTGAATCTTTACTTTTAATAACCGAGTTTGTTTCTGGTATTTTAGTTCTTCGGTGTTTCTATTAAAATATTACTCCTCATCTCCTATTCAAATCAGTGAAATAAACTAACATATGTTCATTTTAATGTGTACATGTCTGAAGTATATTTTATGTTATTTCATATTTATGGTCGTTGTTTTTATCCTTCCATGACATCAATAATTTTAATAAGGTTAATTTATAGTCAATTGAAGTCTACAAACACTGTTCTGATATTTTTTATTTTGGGGTCAGCCTTACGTATCAAAGCTATCAAACTATTCAAGCCTTGTGCCTTTACTTTGTAGTAATGTAAAAAAATTACATAGAGTAGTTATTTAAGCTAATGCTCAAACTATGGATTCTATCTGAACTTACAAAAATGATGAATAACCTTGATGTATTTGTGGAGACAGTCTCGGAACATGGCCACTTTTCTTGGTCTTACAGTGGGAATCCTCTTCTCCATTGTTTTGAGCATCTATCAGTTCGATCAGTCTTCCACAGGGTTGTATATCATCTTCTAAATTACTGCTCTCAGACTCATTCCATAGCTCAATGCCATTGTTATCTTACTTATCATTAGGCTTTTTGCATGTCCTGTTCTGGTCTGATTGCGGCGGCAACACTGGGATATTGATTGCTAATATTCGTGAGGATTTAGAAGAAGTGTGTTGATGAAACGTAGGAAAACAGAATGGTAGATGTAATAAAATCGTTTTTTGTTTAAGAACAGTTGAAACCTGCATTGGCTATAGCAGATTCAGATGCTGCTAAGAGAAGTGGGCGTATATCTCCAAAGTCTGGAAGACGTGCAGTGCTAATATATCCCAACCGCGACCTTTTCTTTCTGATGTTAAAAAAAAATCCAGTTAAATATCCGGACTAAAGGAAAAGAAAGAGGAAATATCATTTAGGAAATGCAAAAACCGAACCTGTAAGGGAGTTTAGGAGAGCTATACATAGGAGAACCCAGAGAAATTAGAATGAAATTTTCAGGTATCGAACTTAAAGGAGCTGGAGAAGCATTCTGTTGCTGTTCCGGACAGAGACAAAATGAGGCTGTGGATATGGAACGAGAAGTGCATATATGTAGTGAAGCAGGTTGTGATTTTCACTTGCCTCAAGTAGCTCTTGGTGTCTTCTCCTCCGGTATACCTGTAGGGAACTATGAGCACGAAATCCATGAGAATAATTCATACGACCATCAGTATTGTGGCTGTTGAACCCGACATTGTGATCTGCAGCATCAGTGAAATAGCTACAGAACGATGATATAGAAACCTAGCCTCGAGAAGAAAATGTAATTTGTCATTGGGGCTAGATGAATCATCTTCTAATACATTAATATTTTAGAACACTTTGTTGCAAGAATATAACAATATGGTCTTGAATCATAGTTGACATTATCACCGAGTTAACCCTACTTTTACATCATAAGATACAAAAAAGTTGCTCCATAGTAAAGATGCCTACCAGTGCCTCGTTGTCTGAGCTCAGCAGTCAAACGATCGACAATAAAGAGTAGATAGTGTGCATCTGTTCTGGCATATTGCACCATCTCTTCGGACAGTGGACGTTGTCTCCAATCTTCACGCTTCATTGAAGATATGAATTAAGCTTAGCATGGATAAGAATGGACTGCAAAACAAAAAAGTATACGGAGTCCTATATGTTAAAGGACTCACCTGAAGTAATTTGTTAGTAACGACTCCACATACAGCCTCAAGTAAGTATGGCAGTGACCTTTGAGGCTTCGACAACACCTCACATGCCTGATTTATGGCATTAACATAAACATTTTACTTTTTCAAAATAGCAGCAATGATAACAGTGAACAAATTTATCTTAAATGGCCGGAGCTAACAAAAGACCCAATTTTCTGTGATCATTCACTCCAAACAGCTTTCACTCATGCCAAAGTTTAAGAATTAGTGCCGGATTTAGAAAAGGTGTACCTTGGCAGTATCGAACATATTAACAACATATATGTGAAAGTCTCTTTGAAGCCAAATTACATCATTGTCGGCTCGGTGAAACACCTAGAAGCAATACGTACAAGTGTTCCATAAGAAGTATCTCAAAATATGAAAAAACCTGAAACAATCGAATGCGGTAGATTCTATATAAATGAACATCTTTATTGGGGGAAAAAATGTACCTTGCAATTATCAGGATTGGAGAAAACAGGACGAAGAATACTCATTTCATCATGTAATGCAATCGTGTCCACCAGAATTTCTTCCTCTTGCGTAGAAATCTGCAAGGGCAAGAGAAATATCAAAAATCTTAACATGAAAGCGAAAATAGCAAATGCCTTCTCAGTGGCCATCAACATCAACGGTTCCGGCGACTCTCATCTCGAAAACAAATCCTCCGACTATCCCACGGAGTCGCATCAATTGAAGATGATAAACCTTTTTTAAAATATTGGAGATGAGAAACCATTATTAAAAAACAAAATGACACATAGATCTAAATCTATTGGAACAGATCGGGAACAGAATGAAAACACTAATTAAGATGGTCAATCAGAAGGAAGAGGAAATTAAAATCACCTACGTAAATGGGAACGTTTGGTTGTAGAGCGCGAGGATCTTCGGTTGGTGCAGAGAAAGTTTCATAGGGAGGTGGAAGTCTCTTCTGAAAATTGTCGTCGAAATCATTGAAACAACTGGTGAGGATAAGTTCATGGCCGCTAATATAAATATTATCGGGGAGCCTCGGGAGAAAGACGAGTAGAATATCAGTTTTTTTTTTAATTAATTAAGTTTAGAAAAGACATGTGTTACTCTCTCCAATACTGATATGTCACGCAGCTGGAGAGAATTCAACCTCTTTTATATATTAGATTACTCATTAGGATGTGGAAGAACAAGGACCATGTTTGAAAAGAAGTGGAGCCACTGGTTGACATGTTCGACTAGTTTCTTTAATTTCAAACGACGTTAATTTATATCTAATTCATTAGTGGAATATGTTTTTGAGCGGCTTCAGAGAAAAAAAAAACAACAAATTGGTTAGCAAAAAGGGAAAGATAAAACAGAAAATTATAAAGTCACATGTGCTGGATCTAAGGCATTTATTTGCAAAATATCTCGTTGCGATATGCGGAGAACATGGAACACGCTCGTGGACCAATCAGACCAACAAGATCTCATCAAAAGTAAAATGTAAAGGACGTCAAAATGGGATTAATGACAGAATGATAAATGCAATTTAAGAGAATTTAGAGTGAAAGTGATGAAAGTGATAAGCAGTTTTTCACATGCTTTTAATGCATAAATCACGTACACGTTAATAATACTCGTCACAATATTACTACATGACTAAGTAGTAAGTATCATCGACATATGGATGCTCAATTTGTTTAGCCGAATGAAGGATGAGTCTAGTTTGCTACATTGTGAATCAAACTAAAGAAAACAATAATTAAAAAGAGAGAAATCAGCAAATACCTGTTTAAGATTTTCTTATTAATTGTGTAGATGATTAATTACAATTCTTAAACCTTGTATTTATACTTTCAAAAAGTTTAATTTCCAAACTTACTGGATAAAATAAATCTTTTATCGAACCTATTAAGAAAACCATACTTTAGAATACTTTGTCACAGAATCAACACATAAACATTATCATTTATTAGTCACACAATTCAATTATCTAATCTTATAATTGGAGGGTATAATCCGTTGAAATTAGGGAAAATAGCAAGCAAACATATTTTTAATTCAACTCATGGGTCTACTTTTTGTGTTTTTGTGTGCCGAAAGCTCTTGGATCTATCCTTACTCCTTAGACCACAAAATCATCTTCCATTTATAGACTAAAAAATCTTCCAATGTGGGAAAACGAATGAAAAAATCTTCTTTGAACAAAGATATTTCCTTAAACGCCTTTCTTGAATTTGAAGACTTCCTTAGTATGCTGCAAAACACTAATCCCAAATAATGGAAATTTTTTGGGTTCACCCCTAGAGGTGAATTCATTCATTCACTCCTCTTATTTTAGCCAATGAGAATCTACCTTGTAATATTATTTTGAACTAAAAATACAAAATTAAATACTCAATCAAATATTTTATAAATAAATAAATAAATAATATATATAAAAATTAGAATTTACGGTTTAATTTTAATTTTAAATTTTTTGAAGGTTTATAGATTAAGATTTAAAATATTAAGATTAGAATTTAGGATTTAAAGATTATAATTTAGGGATTAAGGTTTAAAAATTCTGAAAATAAAACAAATAATTATGTAAATATATATTTATTAAATCAATATAAATAAAATTTAATATTATGTTGGATTCACTATTTCCAATTTAGGGTTTATTTTTTCTTCATTTAAAATTCTGAAAATAAAACAAATATTTATGTTTTTTCCACCAAACAAATAATTATGTAAAAAAATATTTTTATTAAAAATAATCTTCATAAACTTTAATATTATGCTTGGGTTCAATATTTCCAAAGTAGGGTTTAGCATTTTTCTATTAAAAAAAATAATTTGATATTATGTTTGGGTTCACTATTTCTAATTTATGGTTTAGTTTTTTTTTTCATTTAAAATTTCAAAAATAAAATAAATAATTATGTAAAAATATATATTTTTAAAAAATAATTCTACATAAACTTTAATATTATGTTTGGGTTCACTATTTCCAAATTAGAGTTTAGTTTTTTTCATTAAAAAAATATTTAAAATATGCTATTTTGCTAAATTACCTTAATTGATTTTATTATATGGCAGATTCTCATTGGTTAAAATGAGAGGGGGTGAATGAATGAATTTACCCCTAAAGATGAACCCAAAAATTGTTTATCCCAAATTGATGTTAGATCACCACAAAGGTAAACTCTATTATTAAATTATGAAAAATAGTCAGAAACCTCCAAAGTTTCCATAACAAAAATACAAAAAAACACTATAAATGATGAAATGAATATTTAATCATTCGAATAAAATCATGATATACCCACAATGTGCATTAAAATAGTTAAACACACATATAGTCCATAATCTTTGAAGATATTTTCATCGATTTAATTTTAAAATCACTCTAATCTAAAATTTGAAAACAGTTTAAAAATAAGTAGAACATAATTCTTTTTAGTGTTTTTAGATCAAAATCCGTATATTTTACAAGGCTCGGAAACAGTACATGTTATATATGAGCGAATTCTAAAACGACTCATTTGTGTATTCACTAATCTTAACTCAGTTCAATATCAATTAGAACATGCAGATCTTATCATATTCAATTACACATTTGAGAAAATGTTGTGATTCATCTTTAACTGTCAATAACTTGCCAAAAATCAGTGACATCAACTGGTTTAGTTATGATTTTCATAAGTTCCATTACTTAAATTTTTTTTGACATTTATTGGAAAAAGATTATAAAATATCAGCACAAAATAGCAACAATAAACATTTGGTATATACACCAAAAATCTCCAAATCCTATATAAGCTAAGTAAAAGTTAAAATAAGAAAAATATTGTAGACAAAAAAGTAAGGATATTTTCTTATTCTAAAACATTATGAACTGATTTTTTCAGCTTAAATTAAAATAGCATTCAAAGAAACAACCAAGAGAAATCAACTAATCCATGTTTTATCCTAAAACATAATGAACTGATTTAAGCTTAAATTAAAACTTGTGAATTTGCCCATGCCTTGCGTGGGCTGATATAATTTTTTTTATTTAGTTGTTTGAAAATTTAATAGTAGTTTGAATTCATTTATTTTTTATTCTCTAGTATATTTGTTTTAGATTTCTTTACATTTTAATGTTATATTAATATCTAAATAATTTAGTTTAAATAGTTTTGAGATCTTTTGATCACTATTCTATGTATTTTAGATGTAGTTTTTTGAAGTATCGTACGAACTTATTCGAAGAAGAAGCAAAAAGTTAAACAATTAAGAAAGGTGTGAGAGAATTAGAGAGAAGTCTTACATATTTATACTAAAATATTTAAAGTCGAGAACCCTAATTTAGACATCATAAATACCGTTATTCCATTAGACATTTCATTTATTGATTTTTTATTTTTTTGTTAGATTTGACTAAATATCGGCTTTACTAGAGAAAAATGGTTAATATTTATACTAAATCATAAAAAATCAAAAATCCTGTAAACATAAGAAATCGTAAACACTAACATATATATCATAATTAGTGACATTACATTAGTTAGAGATGATTTTTTTTAGCGACATTCTATTACTAAGAAATATAGATTCTCTTTTTTTTTTTTTTTTACTTTTTGGTTATATTTTTTTTTTAAATTTAAATTTATAAAAAGTTAAAAACGGTTTGATTTGACAGCGAAATAAAGCATTTTACAATAATAATTTATAGCGGTTTGTTTTAAGTTATTTTTAATACATCATCAGATAAAAATCAATAAAAAATAACATGTAATCAGTAAATAGAGTAAACAAGTTTTTATACAACCGAAACTCATTCTAGCAATAACACGTAAGCAAAACATTGTGAAATTCACTGTAAATACGACACATCAACAAATCATTACAACTCATCATTCAAAGAAACAACAAAAGAAAAATCAACTAATCCGTGGGCAAGCCCGTTAGGGCTCGCCACAACTATGATCTTTGATTCGCTGAAACGAATTCGATGCAGCCACGTGGCCACCCTTTCCATAACACCGTCCGATCAACTCCACAACAGCTTAAAACACGGGTCACACTGCTCATGCAGCGTGTTCCATAAACTACGGGATCAAAGCTTCTACCAGATCCACCAAACCCTCAAAATAATCCGAGCCGTCCATTTCACTTTGACCTCATCTATTTATACCCTCTCAGTCACCTTCGTTTCTCCTCGCACACTTCTCTCTACCACCTCTCTCTCTGCTCCAAATCTTAGATCCGGCAAATATCTAAGAGAGAGAAAAATGGCGTTGATCGTTGAGAAGACGTCGAGTGGCCGTGAATACAAGGTCAAGGACATGTCCCAGGCCGATTTCGGTCGTCTCGAGCTCGAGCTCGCCGAGGTTGAGATGCCTGGACTCATGGCTTGCCGTACCGAGTTCGGTCCAGCTCAGCCATTCAAAGGCGCTAGAATCACCGGATCTCTCCACATGACAATCCAAACCGCCGTCCTCATCGAAACCCTAACAGCTCTCGGCGCCGAAGTCAGATGGTGCTCCTGCAACATCTTCTCAACTCAGGACCACGCCGCCGCCGCAATCGCTCGCGATTCCGCCGCCGTTTTCGCCTGGAAAGGTGAGACGCTCCAGGAGTACTGGTGGTGCACGGAGCGTGCTCTTGACTGGGGTCCAGGTGGTGGTCCAGATCTGATTGTTGACGATGGTGGTGATGCGACGCTCTTGATTCATGAGGGAGTTAAAGCTGAAGAGATCTTTGAGAAGACTGGTCAGGTTCCTGATCCTAATTCCACTGATAACCCTGAGTTCCAGATCGTTTTGTCGATTATCAAGGAAGGTCTTCAAGTTGATCCTAAGAAGTACCACAAGATGAAGGAGAGACTCGTTGGTGTTTCTGAGGAAACTACCACTGGTGTCAAGAGGCTTTACCAGATGCAGGAAAGTGGAGCTCTACTTTTCCCAGCCATTAACGTCAACGACTCTGTCACCAAGAGCAAGGTATTGATTTTCTTTCTTCTCAGATTTGTTCTTGATAAGACTTACTGATAAAATGATTCATATTCTAGATCTAAAGGAGAGAACTGGTCACTGCAATGTCCTCTTTCGGATCTTTAGATTTGAGAGGAGTAAATTTTGTTGCTATAGGATAAGACGACAACTAAACACTAAGTAGATATTTCTTGAAAATTACTTACGATCTTGCAGCTAATAAGAACCAGTTTATAGTGAATCATATGTTTGTGAATTGCATACAGATTCATTCTTTGATGTTGTGGTTTACTCATATGCTATGTTGCTGATAATCTTATGTGTTCTTTACTCACAGTTCGACAACTTGTACGGATGCCGTCACTCTCTACCTGATGGTCTCATGAGGGCAACTGATGTCATGATCGCCGGAAAGGTCGCTGTTATCTGTGGATACGGTGATGTCGGAAAGGGTTGTGCCGCCGCCATGAAAACCGCTGGTGCTCGTGTTATCGTGACTGAGATCGATCCCATCTGTGCCCTTCAAGCTTTGATGGAAGGACTTCAAGTTCTGACACTCGAGGACGTGGTCTCAGAAGCTGACATCTTTGTCACCACCACCGGTAACAAAGACATCATCATGGTCGACCACATGAGGAAGATGAAGAACAACGCCATTGTGTGCAACATTGGTCACTTTGACAACGAGATCGACATGCTTGGACTCGAGACTTACCCTGGTGTGAAGCGTATCACCATCAAGCCCCAGACAGACAGGTGGGTGTTCCCTGAGACCAAGACCGGAATCATTGTTTTGGCTGAGGGTCGTCTCATGAACTTGGGTTGTGCCACTGGTCACCCTAGTTTCGTCATGTCTTGCTCTTTCACCAACCAGGTGATTGCCCAGCTTGAGCTTTGGAACGAGAAGTCGAGTGGTAAGTACGAGAAGAAGGTTTACGTTTTGCCTAAGCATTTGGATGAGAAGGTTGCTGCACTTCACTTGGGCAAGCTTGGAGCTAGGCTTACTAAGTTGTCAAAGGACCAGTCTGATTACATCAGCATTCCCATTGAAGGACCATACAAGCCTGCTCACTACAGGTACTGAGAGAGAGAGATTAGACAAAGCGGGTTTGGTTCTGCTTCTGGTTTGTGTCGGGTTATGGTGGAAGAGTGGAAGATATTGGTCTTCTGGTGAAGTTGATCAATTATCGTTCTTAATAAGGGTTCTTGGCTTTTGAAGGTTGTGCTTGTTTCTTCTTCTTCTTCATTTTTCTTGAAAACTTAAATTAGTTTTTGATTATAGTTCTCCTCTTGATTTTATTTTTGTGTGTTTTGTTCAACGTTGTACTCTTTAAACAAATCATACAGAAAAATGAAAAAGGGGAAACTGTTTTCCGCATCTCAATTTATTGATATCTCTCTCTTTCGACTTTATTCTGTTTTTTTTTTTTTTGCTTTTTTGTTCCATTGAATGTGATGTGAAGTGTTCATATCTCTAATGGGTTGATGCTCATATGCCGCGGTTGCTATTATGCTTGCTATTATGATTTGCACACGATTCAAACTTAATCTTAGGATTCATTTATACCAAATTAATATCGTACGAGAAGAATATAAGAATCTCACCAACCATACCGAAAATTTTGTAATAAGAAAATTACTCAAAGAGAAATTCCTTTTTCTATCACCTAAAATATCCCTGTAAGTTCAAATTTCATTCCACATCATACTCTTGTCACTCGTATAGTAATTGGAATATTCATAGTTTACAGTATGACTATAAACTTCTACTTAGGTAAATAGCCAAGTGATATGATGAACTATTAAGATTTGATTGAAGACTTAAAGAACTTGTCGGATAAGGCCCAAGATGATGATAGTGTCTCTTTTTTTTTTTGGCCGCAGATGATCGTATCTCTATGGAGGAAATCTCCATGATGGGAGAGCAGTTTCATTTTTTTTTTAATTTTGTTTCCCTATATTTTAAGTATTATAAAATGAACGGTTTATAATCTCCAAGTTGTGACAGTGGTTTAAGATTTCATGAGAACATAGATCAGTGACTCAATCCTCAACCTCAATGTAACGACCACCTGAGTGTGTCTCTCATCCTGAAAACGAAAAGACCTAGAGATATGAAGTAGGTTTGTACACATTAGTCTTTGCAACACAATGTACAAGATCATATCTAAAGTTCTTTGTCAAAGACGGAAAAGACTCCTTCCCACAATCACTTCGGAAACACAGTTCGCCTTTCAAGAAAGGGAGGGTGATCTCTGATATTATCTTCTCGGCGCAAGACACTTTCCATGCTCTTAATACGTGGTGTATATGGAGATTCTGGGTCTGTTCTTTTCATGGATGCTGCGTCAGCGATCGCGGCAAAAAAAAAACAACAATGGAGAATCTAAAACTGTTGCCTATCTTCACATTAATCTAGTGTTACAGTTAATTTTAAAGGAGATGCCGGTGTCGCTGGTGACGCTGGAAAAACATAGTGGCAGCCGCAATAGTTGCGACAACTACTTTTAAACGTGGCGATGGTGTTACTCTCCACATACTTGTGTGAGAAGTAACTGAAAGTGGTGATAATTAATCGCTGACGCGCGTCCATCCAAAGAACAGGCCCCTATCAATGAATACCGATATGACTAAAGCGTATGATCGGATGGAATGGTGTCTTTTAGAGACTTTAAAGCTCATCAATATTGATTTTGCGTCGCAGGGTCCTGGATCTTATGGATTATGATGTGTGAGGAAACATGCATGAACTTAAAAACTAATACATAGTAACAAAATTTACAAGACTAAACTCCTTTCTTCACCATAGAAAAACAGAAAGCGTTAGGCTCGGAACAGAAAGCAGTCAACAATGATATAAAGTCGTAAAATCCAACACAAAACAAGAGTCAATGTGTTTCCAATTCTCTAAATTTCAATTCTGAGACCAACTCCTTCCTCAATCCACATAGCACACAAACATGCTCAGTTACAACATCAATTTCTACTTTTGAACTTCTCTGCATCAAGAAATCTCCACATTCCCTAGTGAAAAGCTTCTAATTTTGGTCCATAATCACCCAAAAAAACAAGCAAATCAACGCCTAATATATTATCCATCAATCTACTTAAAAAACTTCCTATAACACATAGATCTCAATGATTTGGCATATTTGATAGCCAAAACTGCTTACATATATAGCAACAACAATACAAAAAGCTTCTGAATTTACTTGCCTCTGAATTTCACAAACCAAACGCCAAAAAGCAACAAGAACTGAATTTTCTTCCATTATACTATACAAGAAGCATCAAGAACTCTCTACATTCCCCAGTGAAAAGCTTCTGATTTGGTCCATAAGCACCCAATAACAAGCAAATGAACAGCTAATATTATATGCATCAATCTACTGAAACCTTTATATAATATATAGATCTTAATAATTGGACATATTTGATAACCAAAACAGTTGCAAGATTACATATATAACAACAACAATACAAAAAGCTTAAAACTTTATAACAGAAAATATACTCTGAATACTCAAAACCAAACTCCCAAAAAAGCTCTAAAATTTCTTCAGGTAACGATGTCGCTGGTGTCTCTAGCACACCTTGTAATGGTATCGCAGCCTCTGTTGTAAGAATTGGCTTGACCTGAGCGGCAATCGTAGTAAGAGGCGCCTGGTTTCTGACAAGGAACCATGTCTCTCCTTAGGGTTTCGTAGCCGATGTACCGTTTCCGCGCCATCAGCACTCTCCGGCTAATTTCCGACGGCATTAGCTCTTCGTCTTCTCCGATGAGTCTGTTTCGGACCAGCATCGCGTCGATCTCGCCGTTTGGGGATGGAATCGGGATGGCGTCGGAGATTGGGAAGTGGGTTTGGAGGACAAGAATGGTTAGAAACAGCAACGCTACAGAGTTTATCATGTCGATGCTGGTGTTTGCAGATTTTTGCGGAGCAATCTGTATGCTAGATCTCTCTCTCTCTTAATCTGGCAGAAGCAGAAGCAGAAAGCAGAAGAAGCAGAAAGTTGTAGTTGGTGAAGAAGAAAAAATTCGCTGACAAATGTACAAACTAAAGCAGGTTTTGGTTTAACTGTTCGGATTACGGAAAGTCAATTTTAACCGGTAGGTTTGCAAAGATAAGTTTTTCCTTTTTCTTCTTCATTTTGGTTATTAGAATCGACAGTCGACAGTGTCTTAATGAATGAACTAGATTTTAACCCATATTTTTTTTTTCTAATATAAATTGCATTTATCTTTTTCTTTAGATTTAATTTGTTTTTGTTATTTATTTTTTTAAATCAAAAATTGTTATCATATTTTAATTTTAAACAATAAAATTTGTATATTAATAGAATAAAAGTATATGTTAATTAAGTATATATTGATCTAATGTTAATTATAAACTTTGTTATTATGTGAATTTAGATTTACACATAAAAAATCTTTATATCTATGAATTTGCTAATCCATCCGTTTCGTTGTCTTAAATCATTTTAAATATCTTACATGTTTTGACATACTAACTCATATAAAACTATAATTGTAATTGTATAACCCTATAAATATTTACTAATATAGAATATTTGGACCAATTGATTATGAAAAAATATAATAAGATATTTATTTACTATTTGTGCTATTAAAAAATGTATATATATATATATAAACTGGCTAACCTGTTAGTTTAATTGTTTCAAATCATCTTAATATCTTATATGTTTTAATAAATTAACCCATGGACCTTATATATATATATAACTCTAATCAGCTCAATTATATTATTGTATAATATAAATATTTATTAATCTCAAATATTTGATATTTTAAACCAATTGATTATGCTAAAATACGATAAAATATTTATTTGCTATGCATTTTTATAAAAATATTATTTAAATTTAAAATTTTAAATTAAATCTCTCATGTATTTAAGAAATATTAAAGTATTAAAATTATTATTTAAATTTTCGTAGTAAAATTTAATTATAATTTTTTTTTTGAATTTTTTGAATTTAAGTTAAATTGAATGCAAATTTTGTAACTAAATTTAATTAAATTTCTAATAATTTGAAATTTAAATTAAAGATGACCTAGATTTTAGGAAATCTAAAAATATCTAAATTAATAACTAATTTTCGAAAATTAAATATAAAAATAAAATAAAATATTATAAAAAATATTTTAGGAGTGTTTGGATGCAAGCACTAAATGTGTTTCTGTTTTAATGAATAGATTAATTTATTTTAGGAGCAAAAGTGTCTATTTTGACTTTCTTACGTTTAAATTAGCATTTGTATTACAAAGGCTGTTTGAAAGAAAAAAAATCAATTTGGTAGTAGTCAGTCACTGACTCAATATTGTTGGAGATAATACAGAAAATGACATACACATCGATTTTGAATAGAAATTAGAATAACTGCATTTATTCTTTAGATAGGATCATCTGTTTTTTTCCCTCCATTCACAGTTTTAAAGTAAAGTCAATTAGCTCAGTGACTCCACTTACAGTTTTAAAGTAGAGTCAATTAGCTCAGTAACCAATTTCAATAATTGATTAAGAATATGATCATGCTTTCAGAGAAATTAGATAAGTAATAAAATAGTGTACTTTCAACATTTTTATCCTCTTGACCATTTATATATAGATGGTCTATATACTATTTCTGTATTATTCTATTTATTGTATTCCATAGATTTTGCTTCTTTTTTTGTTTCTTTTCGTTATTTGCATGCTATTATTTCATCAAAATTTTATAACTACAGAAATATACAGATTCTTTCATGCCTAACATGATTTAGATTTTTTAAAACTAAAAAAATCTGTTTAACATAAATAATGTCACTAATAATATAGCAAAACTATATACATATATATATATATAAATATATAAATATATTTTATCAATAACATAGTCAATCTATTATAGTTTAGTTGATGAGATAATGAGAAGAAAAGTGAATCTTAGTTGTTTTCAATCTAACATGACTGATTTTGAAAAGCGGACACAAATACATATTGTGGACGTAAATAGTATTGTCACCAACTATTTTTAAAAATAACATAAAAAGACCATTTTATAATCAAAACATAAAAATATAGTTTACCGATACTTTATTAGAGGAATGTTTTGACTCCCCAAAACCAGCTGTTTCACTACTCTGTAATATATTTACTCTGTTAGCTTTTTCTCATCATCTTCAATGGTCAGTAATGTAATTCTGTCTCATGTAGAATATGCATAAGCTAGTATAGATAATCTATATGTTCTATATAGACTGACATATTTTTAACTATATCACATGTCATGGTTCAAATATTTTTTTACAATGAAAATCAGATCATCTTTATATTGTTTACAATAACAAGTTTGTAAAATAGTATAGACTTCATAAGTAGAATAGATTGAATGAGAGAAGGAAACAATATGGGGAGGAGAATGAATATGGTGGGATATTTTACTTATTGTTGTTAACAAATAACCCGAGTTGGGTAATTTTGGTAATGGAACAAATTTTGATTTCGTGGGTAGAGCTATGTACGGGAAGAATCCAGCTGATAGGAAGTTTGGATTTGATGCATCAAATCAAATTACTAAATAGTTTTCCTTAAAACAGATATTCTATACACATAAACATTAGCAAATAAAAAATAGTAAAATTGCATTTGAGACGAGAAAAAAGGATAAACATTTGTGCACTTTGCTCATTTATATAGTATATAAACATTCTATACAAAGTCAAAACCTTTATGCACTTTGCTCATCTGTATATTAAATCATCATTTATGACGTGCTAATATATTTTTCTCCATCTATGAAATAGACTTTATATATACAAAATCTCCAAAATTTACAAAATCTACCTAATTAGGTTCAATGTGATAGCCTAATGCTTATCACCACCGATGATATTTTGTACACAAAACTAGACTTTCTATATACAAAATTTTTCAAAATTTGTAAAATCCACAAAATTATGTCGAATACATGTACGATGTCGGAGGTAACGGAGATTATGGGCAAAGAAAGAAGAATAACCACCAGAAATGATTCAAAAGCTCCACAATGAATCTCTGCTCCAACAACTACAACGATCTCTGCCTCATGCGACAACAGCAAGCCTCCACTAAATCGACGATCGATTGACTAATATGAAATCAAATATGGAGAAACACAAAGATCTTCAAATTCTTCATTTATCTTTTTGCAACGATAGAAGATTGACTCATGTGAAATCAAATCCAGAGACGACGATGGACTATGGAGAAACGAGTTTCTGATTGTTCTGCCATAATATAGCAGAGATTCTGTCGCACTGAAAGACTGTAGATTTGCGTGAATTGTAGAAATTCGTGGAAGAGAAAGCGCTTGGTCGAGGAAAGACATAAGAACAAGAAAAAAAATAAAAAATAAATAAAAGAAAAAGTGTAATTGTATTAATATGAAAATATAAAAAATATATTTTTTTTGTTAGATGGTGAATTTGTTTGATAGCTACAGAATGCATTTTCCTTTAAAGTAACAAACAAAAATATTAATATAAAAATAATTCATCATAAATACAGAAAAAGTCACAGAAAAACAAATTGGGATAAACAATTGTTAAAAGTGTGTTTTACCCAGATCAATATTTTTTTTATTTAAATAATTTCTTTTCGTATTTGCATTGATTGTACTACTTTATTTGATCTGTGTTGGTACACAGCCAAAAAGTATCGTTAAATGTGAGACTACATAACTTATATATTTACAGATAAAATCTGCAAGTACGATAAATAGTTATGGCGGAGAGCATGATGTCACAGTTATCCAACTATACATAAACGTAATGCTTACTAAGCTGTTCTTGATTAAATGCAATATTTGGAGACAATAAACGAGAGATTTGGGAGAAATTGAGGGAAAATTTGAAATATTAACATGTTAACCTAGGTTTTTAGAGCTCCAATTAATAAGTCCACATCCAACATTTTTGTAGATTTATACAACAAATCATTAAAAAAAAAGAGTTTATGATTTAAAAAAGTCATGTACTTTCAACTTACAGTTCATCCATCGTTTCATATTTAAATATTTACAGCGAGTTCTAACTAGTGGTATTGTTGATTTTGAATTGGGAGTGTAAAAAACTGAAGATGGTGGTTTTATGTGTTGTCTTAAGCATTTTAGTGAGAGCGGTGCAAGGCTGGTTAAAAAGGGGTGGTGACAGACTGACAGTGTGTGACATTTTGTGCTAATGGAAGAAAAACTAATCAAAGGCATCAAGCTAAGAGAAAAGCTTGAGGCTTCCCTGCGGGATCTTCCACTTAATTATGGCTGGATAGCATGTTATGGATGTCAACTACTTTGGACTCTGCTCCCACATTGCTTAGGAATCTAGCAGCTCACGCCACAATCTACCATATTTGGAAGCAAATGAACAATATCGTTCACAACCTTCATTCCTCCTGATATTATCGTGAAGGACATCAATAAGAAGGTTCAAAACTCTATTTCTGTAAGAAGACAGAGACAGCATTTTGGTAACGTAATGCTTCTTTGGATTCAGTGATTTTAATCTAATTAAATTTTGCTACCTTGTTTTTAATTCTTTTTACCAAGGTACCAATGTAAAAGGGAATCTTATGCATTGCCCAACTCTTTATTAATATGAATCTTTACAATTTAGCAAAATAAAGGCTAAGAGAAAAAGACATATGATCGGCAAATGTATACACAGAAATGAATATCGTTGAGACGAAGGTAGATACTGAGCTGACCTATGAGATGTTGCAATGGATGGATATTGATGGATCTGTTAAACCGATCCCTATTCATATTAGAAATGATGGGTATATGTTTCTCACTATTTGTGTGGATCTGCACGAGCTGAAGTTGTATGTGGTGCTGATGTCTGTTGATTGTGGATCTCAAATTTTCAGAGTCAATTCGGTAATTTGAGTTCGGAGAAAGTTTTTTTATTCAATTATTCGAGTTCATATTATAAATGTCTGAGTTCGGAAGTTTCTCGACGAACTGAGTACAATATTAGTGAACTCTCGATTCCTCGGGAAGGAGTCCTCTCTCTACAGTAATCAAGCTCCCTATTTATAGTGCATTAATGAGAAGGAAGCTTAGGATTCTCTCTCTCTAATCTCCACCGCCTCTTGTTATCGGGCCTGATTGCCAATGGGCTGCGTCAGCAGGCCGAGCCCACTTCGGTCGAGACCTTCGTCGACCGGAGTCAATTGAGCCGATCTTGGTCTAAACTGGTCCAACCCGGGTAGCGGAGCGTCCCCCAGTTCGGCAAATGAGCTCGGCTGACTTTTGACGGATTTGAGGAGTTGGTGCGGTTGAAATCGAGGTCGGTTGAAGTTGAACTCTTCATCCCTGAGTGCCTCTTTGTCTCCCGAGCTTGGGGAGACTATTTTTGGGTTTTCACATGATGGAAGTCGAAGAGTCGAACTGATTTTGGTTGGAAGTTGAAATTTCTGGAATCGACACGAGGTGCAGAAACCGAGAAGTCGCAATGATTTCATTTCTTCTATAAATAAGAAACAGCTCTCCCCATTTCCTCATTCTTGCTATCACTGCTAAGGTATTCGCTCTCCTTTCTCTCTAGATTCCTTCTTTCTCTCTCTAGATTCTCCGGTTACCGTCCACCATGCTCTCCCGCCGTCAGCCAATTTTTTCCGGTGATCCAGCCATGTCTTCCGAGTCCTCTTCCAATTCTGGATATGTCATTCTCCCTGAGGATCGTCAGCCGACTTCTTCGGCTGAATTGTCCAGTTCGGGTACTACTGAAAATTCTTCGAATGCTTCTTTGGTTCGGAAGAATTCTCATGTTGCTGAGGTCGGATCGAGCAGCCGGGTGGCACCAATCCGAGCTCCTGAGCTGATGGACCAGGTCATTCGAGACTCCGAGGGCCAATCTTCCGCCGATCTAGAGGTTGATCAGGATGCTGACATCAAGATGAATGAAGACGCACCTTTGAACGAAGTCGGGGAAGATGGGACCTCAAATCCTGATGATGATGACATGATGCCGATCGTCGATCGCCCGACCGTTTGTGCTGATGTGAGACCTACATTGTCGGATGTTGACACAGTCTGGGAGACGATGCTTATCTGTGGGGCTCCTCCTGGTGTTGTAGTTTGGGTTCCTGAGCCGGACAAACGTCCGTGGGATGTCCCGGAAGATTATATATGCATCTACGAGGCCTATTTCCGTGAAGCTGGCCTGACTTTTCCCCTACCTCGTCTGCTTTTTGCTTAATGAAACCGTCATGGCTGCGCAATTTCGCAGCTAAAGCAAGCCATAATTGTGAATTTCGTTTAGATCTTCCAGCTCGGGCGCGACATCCGGACTCACGTTAATGTTGCCCAGTTCAAAATTTTTTTTATCATGAAGGTTGTCCAAATCAAGTATTGGTTCTTATCGGCCTGTTCCAATCCTCGATTTGACTTGGTGACGGCTCACAAGGTGAGCAAGTTCTTGGACTGGGAGAAAAGCTATTTCTTTCTTCGCGTTGATTTTCATTTTGCTGAGAATCCGGAGCACGTTCCGGACTGGCTGGAGCGTGGAATTTGGTAGTTATCCTCCGGTCAATCTTTTCATGCTTCGACTTGTGACAACTAACTGTCCTCTTATTTTTGCAGATCGTCACATTCCAGACTTTTTACAACGTTCCCTCAGAGATGACCTTGCAAAACAACTTAGTGAAGCCGGATAGCGTCGTTGGCCCCGTGCTTATCAAGAGAAGATAGACCAGAAGATAAAGAGAGTATAGGCTAAGGGTGAGTATTTTCCGAGCTGCTTTAATCCTTTGTGGATATTCAGGGACTTTTGTTGACTTTCCGGTATTTATTCTCAGCGACTAAAGCAGAGGCCGGACCCAGCAATCCTAAGAGGACTCCAAAGAAGGCTTCAAAAAATACTCGGCGGAAAAGAATGAGGCTTGACAGGTCAGATATTCCGATGATGAATTTTGCTGGCGATAACAAGGACGAGGGTAATGCTCTCATCGACGTCACTGGTCTGGACGGAGATGAAATCCAAGACCCTACTTTTCGTCTCGACGCGGCCCCTGTTCAGCAGCTCAACCCGGTTCTGCCTTGAAGGCGTTAACCTGGAGGTTACGGTAACTGGAGTCCCTGAAAGTTCTCCTCTTGAGCCCCAACCACAGGAAGGTGAACTCAAGGATCCTAATGACGATGAGCTCACTATTTCCGAGCCAGCTCGGAGGAAGAAAAAGAAGGCCGTAAAGTCTTCCTCCCAGAAGAAGACTGGGGATCAAGGCGGTTAAACGAGCCAAGGGACTATGGTCCTCCATGGCGGCGATATTGACGGTCATCTTTCCGATGCTCAGATCCAGCCCGGGGATGCGACGGCAGGCGCTTCGAAGTCCGGGAATCCAAGATCCCCAAAAAGGTGCAGGGTTTCCGATCCTTCTTCGTTGGTCCGTCTAAGTTATAATAAGGACCGGTCATTCTTTGACGATGCTTCCGCTTGCGCAGTGCTCTTCTGGCAGATTGTCCCGACTTCATTTCCAATGCCCGAGACGAAGGACCTTTTCCGTCCCAAGTTTTATGCTCAGCTTGTTAAGTTCGCTTCCACTGAGGTTTTCCTGTTGTTAAGTATCCGTGCTGTTTTCTTTTGGTTGTACTGACTTTCGTCGATTTCTAGCTCGTCTGCGACACAGATAAACTAGTTCAGCAGTACGACTTAGAGATTGAGAGGTTGAGGAAGATCAACGCTGAGGTAGCGGCTGAGAGAGAGTTGTTAGAGACCTCGTACCGTATGGAGAAGGAGAGGTGCGAGGCTTCCATACTGATTTTCTTGGAGAAAGAGAAGGAGAACACCACTCTCAAGGAACATGTTGGAGTGCTGGAGAAGTGGGTTGCTGAATTGGACTCCGATTTGGATGCCATATCCAAGTCCTTCAAGGCAGAGAAGCTCGAGAAGCGGAAGTATCGGGATTCGGTGTCTAAAGGCAGGGCAGATTTGCTGGCGCTGAGAAGCAAATGCGAGGCAAAGCTGGCAAAGGTGAAGGATTTTATGGATAAATCCGAGCTGAGAAAGGCGCCATTTCTCATGCTTAAGTAGGTTACTACCTTGGTCGGCTTCTGCGACTTCCTGAAGCGAGAGCATAATTACATCGTCATTTCCCATATCTTGGAGACATATGAGAGGCGGGTAAGAAACTGCACTAAGGACGTTAATGCGATCCCTCCTCCGGAGCTCGGGGATGATGACATTGCTATGCCGTCTGTCGCTGAAATCCTGGGGTCGAGCTTCTGTCGGACGTGTAAATCTCGGAAGGGTTGAATCAGTTTGGGTCTAATTCGAACTTTATTTCCGCGGAACGTGCTGCGAGCTTGAAGAATTCGTCATCTGTCGCGCGTCAATAAGAAATTTGTTTTTTTTTGTTGTTTTGTTGGTATGATCCTATGTAATTTGTTCGGACCATACTTGTTGGATTTTTAGACTTAGTATTTTATCGCCTGTTTTGGCGTTTTGTGTCGTCGTCTATTTTGATGATTTCAGATTTTTTTTTCTTAGAAAGAAATGGAATTTTCAATGAACGTATTAGAGCTACTTGATCTTTGTTTTCTTGCGAACTATTGATAATTCGGCTTGTTTGTTTGGTTTGATGAGTTTAGGTGGCTGACGCGTGGCACTACGACCGATACTCAAGGCGTTTCCAAAGTTAAATCTGTGTTTGCGTGGTGCTTATTCTTTCCAGATAACTAAGGAAAGAATGAGTGCGGATTAGGTTCTGACTTTTACTTAAGTTGAGGCACCATGGCGATGCGTGCGAGACTAATCTTGGCTTGGTAAGTCGATGTGTAAGATTGGTTTCGAGAGATTGCGAGATAAACGAAGGATGAAATTTTATTATTGTTGTAGCTGGAATCGAGAGATTGCGAGATTAAGAAATTTGTAGTTCAGTTTACATAAGTTTAGAGTTTGGCAAATGCCGGAATGCTTTTTTTTTTTTGGAGAACTCCGTGCTGGCGGAGGCCTGTACTTAGTAGTAGTACCGTTTAAGGTTAGCAGAATTCCACGAACGTGGGATCGGTGTTTCGTCGAGCTTCATGACTTCGTAGACTCCGGATTTGACAATGCGAATTACTTGGTATGGACCTTCCCAGTTTATGCCGAGCTTGCCCGCATTAACTTCTTCGGTGTTGTGGAACACCTTTCGGAGAACGAGGTCGCCTTCATCAAAATGCCGACCTTGTACCTTCTTGTTGTAGTATCGGGCTGCGAGGCGTTGGTAGTTTTGGATTCTCAGGGCTACACAGCGTTACTCCTCTATTGTGTCGAGGTTATCAACCATCATTTGATCGTTGAGTTCAGGGTTCTCAGGGAGCATAGTGTATTTTAGGATCAGGACGCTAATTTTGGCGGGTCATAATGCTTCCATTCCATAAGCCAAGAAAAAGGAGGACTGTCCGATTGAGAGGCAAGGGGTGGTTCAGTGCGACCATAAGACGTCATCGAGCTCGTCCGCCCAAGTGCCCTTTTTAGCCTCGACCCGCTTCTTGATGCCATCAAGGATGATTTTGTTGGTTGCCTCGGCCTGTCCGTTTTCTTGTGGATAGCGCGGGGTCGAAAAGCTAAGGCGGATTCGGAATTTTTTGCACCAATTATTGAACATTCCTGCGATGAACTGCGGTCCACTGTCGGTGATGATTTCGTGTGGTACTCCATGCTGGCAGATAATGTACTTCCATACAAATTTCTGGACAACTAACGCTTTGATTTACGGGTACGCTTCGGTCTCGACCCACTTTGTGAAGTAGTCCGTCATGACCAAGATGTATTGTTTCTTGTTCGTTGATCGGCATAATGGTCCGATGATATCCATAGCCCATCTCATGAAGGGGTAAGGTGCCGAGCTGGTTTGAAGCAGTTCGGTGGGCATGTTGATCATTGGGCCATGTCGCTGATATTTATCGCATTTCAGGACAAACTTCTCGCAATCCGCAACCATTGTCGGCCAGAAGTAACTAGCTTTTCTTATTTTTAGCACGAGGGACCTCCCGAGTGGTTGCCGTCGGATCCTTTGTGAACTTCGCGCATTATTTTGAATGTATATGTGCCACTGACGCAGGCAAGGAGTACCTTAGACGTGCTCCAGCAATATAGTCTGTCCTTGTGCATTGTATAATGAGCGGCTCGGACTTTAAGGCGACGTGCTGCCCACTTATCTTCCGGAACAACCCCTTTGAGCAGATAGTCTCGTAGTTGGTGGTCCACTCTTCAGGGGCCTCGTTTCCTTCTACTTCGAGGTCAGCTGGGGTATGGACGCCCTCAGTAATATGTTTGAAGTCCTGGTCGTCCTGTGTGTCTTGGAGTGACTGTTCGGGGATCTCGACCATGCTCTAGAGATGCTTTCGACGTGCTGGTTGTAGGGCTTTGTTCGGGTTTTTTTTCATAATTTCTGCGTCGAGTTGCGACGTTGCATTCTGGTGCAAGGTTGATACTTGGTTGTGAGATGCTTTGAGGGTCCGAACTGGATGCAAAGACGGCGAGGGCGTCTGCCGATGAATTGTCACCTCGCGGAATTTTGGTGAGTTCGAACGTTTTGAATCTGGCGATGAGTGCCTTCGCTGCTTTGAGGTAGGCGTCCATTCTATCGTTCTTGGTCGTATACTCACCACTCAGCTGTTTTGCGACAAGTTGTGAGTCGCAGAAGGCATGGATATGCTTCACTCCGAGCTCCTTTGCCTGCCGTAGTCCGGCTAGCAGAGCTTCGTACTCGGCCTCGTTGTTGGACTTTGGGAATTCCAAGTGGAGTGATTGCTCGAGGACTTCGTCCTTCAGAGATTTGAGGCGGATTCAGACCCCTGATCCTCGATGTGACGATGATCCGTCGACCAGCAGGATCCATAGTTCGCGCATCGGCTGTTCAACGACGAGCTCCTGTGGCATCTCGACCAAGAAGTCGGCCATAACTTGAGATTTGGCCCTGGTTTGGTTTTTGTACTCAATTTCGTACTCGCTTAGCTTGATAACCCATTTTGCGAGGCGACCTGACTGGCTTGGGCTGTGCAGAATGGTGCGCAACATTTGATCGGTCAGCACTATGACAAAATGCGACTGAAAATATGGTCGGAGTTTTTGGGCTGAGGCGACGATCGCAAATGCTAGCTTTTCAAAGGTCTGGTACCTGATCTCAGCGTCACTTAGTGATTTACTGACGTAGAAGATTGGTCGTTGCTCTCCTCTATCTTCCCGGACTAAGACGCTGCTGATTGCTGACGCGGACATAGCGATGTATAAGAATAAGGTTTCACCATCCTCTGGCTTTGCAGAGATCGGGGGAGTTGAGAGGTATGTTCTCCATCCTCGCACCGTCCCCCATACATGGTGCTTGTTTCCTCGGAATAATTGATAAAATGGCAGGCATTTATCTATCAATTTGGAGATGAATCTGTTAAGGGCGGCGATTCTTCCGGTCAGCTTTTGAACCTCTCTCTTCGAGGTTGGAGATGGCAAGTCTAAGACCGCGGATATCTGCTTGGGGTTAGTCTCAATACCTCTTTCTGTCACAATGTATTCGAGGAACTCTCCTGCTGTAGCCGAATCTGCACTTTGCGGGGTTGAGTTTCATCCCGTACTCATTCAGTATGTCGAAGCATGATGCAAGGTGTCCCACGTGTTCTTCAGCGCGTAGAGACTTAACTAGCCTATCCTCGATGTACACCTCTATCGTTTTTCAGAGATGGCTAGCAAACATGCGATTCACGAGTCTCTGGTATGTCGCGCCTGCATTCTTGAGACCGAATGGCATGATTTTGTAGCAATAAATTCCGCGATCCGTGATGAATGATGTCTTTTCACGGTCGTCTGGGTGCATAGTATCTAATTGTATCTTGAAAAAACGTCCATGAAGGATAGCAGTTCGTTCCCAGCAGTTGCTTCTACCAGGCGATCGATATGCGGAAGGGGGAAGCTGTCCTTAGGGCAAACTTTGTTCAGGTCGGTGAAGTAAAAAAAAATCCTCTTTAATACTACTGGATTCACCAACCAGTCTGGGTATCAGACTTATGTGATCGAACCAGCCTTCAGAAGTTTTATGACCTCGTTGTTGACTGCTTGTGCCTTCTCGGGACCGAGTTTGCGTCTCTTCTGCTTAATTGGTTTATAAGTCGGGTTGATGTTTAGCTTATGGCAGGTGATCTCTGGATTGATCCCCGGCATGTCGTCGATGGACCATGCGAATGTAACGACGTTCTTCTAGAGGAAACTGATGAGCGCCTCTTGGATGTCTTTATTGAGTTTGGCGCCTACTCCTACACATCTTTTTGGATTGTTGGGTCGATGAAAACCTACTCGACTTGGCTCTGCTTTGGTTGGCAAAGCTGGCTTACTGTTGGCAAGCTATTTTTCTGACACGGACTTATGACGCACGTTCGCGCGAGACTGAGTTTACACTCGGTGAGATGGCATAATCAGGATGTGGTCTGACTCCCTTTTAAGTGTGTAAATTTCTGACGGGGTCGGGAACTTGACGCTCTGATGTAATGTAGATGCAACAGCCTTCATGTCAAACAACCAGGGGGTTCCCAGAATGGCGTTATAAATCGCGGGCTTGACTAGGAATTTTATCATTCGAGTTGATCCTCCGACGTAAATCGGTATCTTCACCGTGCCGACTGTCCTATCTTCTCCCCCGTGAATCCAGTCAATGATTCCACGTATGGCTTGATTTCGTAATACGGGAAGTCCATGCTCTTGAGGATCTCCTTAAATATAACATTTACCGAGCTTCCAGTGTCAATCAATATTCTGCTTACTTCGACGTCGCCGAGCTTCAGTTCGACGACGAGGCAATCGTTGTGAGGCATATGTACTCCATGTAAATCGGCATCAGTAAAGAGCAAGGGTACTGTTCCCGTTGTCGTGGGAGGGTGCAAACTCGAAGCTTGGCGGCTGTAGTATTTTATTGCTCGAACGGAATAGTTGCATGATTCCAGTGCTCTCATGATCATGTTCACCTTTTTCCTTGTTTTGGGAATGTTCGTTTCCCAGTTAGGTGCCTCACGGTCTCGCTTAGGGGGAGTGGCCTGTTCGTCATCGGACTTGGTCAATTTAGTGGACTCTTGATTGCCAGGTTTGTTCTATCTGGGGTTTGGCCGCTGAGGTCCAGGTCGGAGTATGTCCGTAACGGCGACCTCGCCCTTACGGAATTGCTGTAGCAGGAAATCCCTGAGATGTCAGCATTTCTCAGTGCTATGTCCATGTCGTTTGTGATATTCACAAAAGCGTTCACTCAGTGGCATGTCATCTTCCCTGTTCCACGTGTTCCAAGATTTTGGCGGTCGACCTGTCTTCTGATTTGATGGACCAGCTTGGTTTACCATCCCACGAGGTTTGCCGGGCTGTGGTTTTGTTTCTTGAATGTCTTTAACTGTCGGGGCCTGGGTGGTTTGATTGGGCTTTGTTGCTGAGTACTATCGGTCCTTGGCGGCCTCCTCATCTTCTTCTGCGATAAAAATGTTAGATTTGTGAAGTGCGTCTTCGAGAGTGAGGGGTCTGTTTCGGCGGAGTTCCTTGTGGAAAGGGGACTTATACCACGTCTTCTGGTATAATGCTTCCAGGGCGGCCTCGTCATAGACTGTGCAGTGCGCTACAATCTCTTTGAACTGGGCCATGAAATCTCTGAGAGATTCGGTTTCGCCTTCAGATATTTCCCAATAACTCGGAGTTGCGGGTCTTCTGTCCGATAAACATCGAAAAGTGTTTTGCGAATTTGGTCGAGAGCTTCTTGTAGTTATAAATAGAATTGGCTTCCAATCTCGAGAACCAATTTAGCGTGATGCCTTCAAGGTGTTCGACGAATAACTGACACTTGGCCGTGTCTTTCTGTTCGGTCGAACTGAACTTGAGTCGATTTATCATGATCCTAAATGACGTGAGAAAGTGCCTGGGATCTGAGTTTCCTTCGTATGATCGCAGGTTGAATTTCTCGAGGTTAGGCACAGGAACATTGGTGATCTGGGAGGTTAATGATGTTTTCTGTGCTTCCTGGATTACTCGGTCGATTTCTGGTGCCGAACTGGTTGCCTGAAGGAATTTGGAGCTGATTTCGTGCAGCTGGGCATGTAATCGTTCGATTTCCAAGTCGCGCGCAGCTGCCAGGGTACATGCTTGTTGGGGTGGGCTCAAGAACTGTTGTTGGACCACCGATCGTGCCGCAGTATATTGTTGGTCCCATTCTCCTTGGAAATAACTGATGAGGTTTCGTCTTCTGATTGGACTTTCTTGCTGCAGACTAGAGATTTGCGTGGTGAGAGTTGCGAAATTAGCATTGTTGCTTCTGACCAGTTCCTGCATCTGAGCGGCGAAAGCGTTCATGAGTGCGGTTGGATCGAAGGCAGCTATTGTCGCATGACGAGTTTCAGCGTTTGAGCTCGGTCCGGCATTATCTTTCGAAGCTTCGGCTCGAGGTCGTGCTGGGCTATGTTCGTCCTCGCCTGTAGGGTCGCCGACTTGGATTGGATCGTTACTGCATATCGTGACATGGCTTCCAACCTGTGCTGAGGTCGGTTGTGTTTCGTCTATTGTCAGTTCTCGGAGGTCGATTACCGAATCAGCCCCATGGTAAGCGCCAATTGTTGATTATGGATCTCAACTTTTCAGGGTCAATTCGGTAATTTGAGTTCTAAAAAAGTCTTTTATTCAATTAATCGAGTTCGGATTACAAATGTCTGAGTTCGGAGGTCTCTCGACGAGCTGAGTACAATATTATTGAGCTCTCGATTCCTCGGGAAAGAGTCCTCCTATCTATAGTAATCAAGCTCCCTATTTATAGTGCATTAATGAGAAGGAAGCTTAGGATTCTTTCCCTCTAATCTCCACCGCCTGTTGTTATTGGGCCTGATTGCCAATGAGCCGTGTCACCAGTCCGAGCCCACTTGGGTCGAGACATTCATCGACCGGAGTCAATTGGGTCGATCTCGGTTTAAACCGGTCCAAACCGGGTAATAGAGCGTACCACTGGCAATGCCACAACATATGATGCTAAATATTGAAGGTTTTGCAGTTGCGTTGACACACAGATTTGCAGTTCAGAAATACAGAAGCTAAGTTATTATAAGAAAGAATATGGTGGCAGTATTACAAGCAATGACAAAATCATCAAGACACAACCACCAATGGAACTAGGCGAGGCGAGGAGAAAAGTTTTGATTCCGTGGCTTGAGGATGAACACCAGTCATATTAGTTTGATGTCCTAAAATATGGCTTGGAGCGTCATAATAACGAAAGGCAAGCTTTGTTTGGACAGAGTTCTCCAAAGAGTGTGATTCCCACATGTATTAGCTCTTGACTCTTCTGGCAATGTCATAGATCTTGTGGACTCACCGTGTTAACTAAACGTTTATTTTTCACAATTCGAAAATGGAGGTTAGAATTTTTACATACTTATCCCGTGTTAGAATATTGGATATATTCACCTCTTTAATGGAATACTAGGTAGTAATCTGCGCATTGCGCGAATGAGATATCTATAATTGTTTTTTATAATATCCAAGTTTGCAAAAATATGGACAATAAGAACTTAAAATTTTGAAACAAATATATTATATTGGTGTAAACTATATTGTTATATAGAAATAAAACTATTATGATAACAGTATAGAGATAAATTGTAATAAATAATATTATATATAGTATATTTTACTATTAGAATAATTATATTAACTCTAAGAGTGATGAAAAAAAATTACGTATGAATAAGATAAAAATAAATAAAACAAATAACTAACTTTTGAATCGATTACAACACTCTTGATTATTTAGACCAACAACAACTTGCTATTTTTTTTTCAAAGTCTTATGATATTCATTTTTAATTTTCAAATATTTGTCAAAAGTTTTAAATCAGATATTAAGTTGGAAAAAAAATTATGGAAAAAGATTATAATTAAGTAAAAAATGCTACTTTTTACAAAAATAATAAATAAATTGTTATGAAAGACATCTCTTCTTATATAGAGGCTAATCGTAGAGATTCCAAATTATGTTATACAGATTTTCAAAATTTTGATTTTTTTTTTTAAATATGTTTGATCTATATTAGGTAACAACCAAATTCCATCTGCAATATATTTGAAAAATTTGTAACTGATATTTTTGCAAAAAATAGGATTTTTATTTTTTTTTCTTGAATATTTTTTTTTTTAAATAGTTAAACTACAATGATGTTTCCAAAAGTTAAAAAAATCAGAAAATTATCTATAGAAATATTGAATGCATAGTTTTAGTTAAATATTTTTTAGTTATAAATGAATATTTTTCGTGTCATGCACCGCGTGAAGAATCTATAAATTATTTTACTAAAAATGATTTAATTTATTTAAAATATAAATAATTTAATTCATTTTATATGTATTTTAATAGTATTATGATGAATAATAATATGGTTTGGTATTAGTATTGCAATTAAAAATATATAACGATTATAAAATTTTATTATTGATTTTCATCTTTTTTTATATATGAATGTAACTGTATAGTTAATAGTTTAACTGAAAAATCAATATATCTTATTAAATAAAATTTTTAGTGATTTTTTTTTTAATTCAAATTATCGCATATGCATAAAAATATAAGTTTATTATATGTTTGATGTGATAATTAATTCAGAAAAGTAAACAAAGAGATGAAAGAAATATAATAATTTAAAAATAACTCATATTATATAATTGAATAAGGTTTGAATAAAAATAATTAATATGATATAATAAATCTCAAATCTTTTTTTTATTCTATTTGATTGGTTAATAGATATGTCTTGAAATTATTGACTAATTTTTGTGTGTCTAATTAAGGAAAGAAATATATTTTTTTTAACAATAATGATTAGTTTAATAAGATATATTTGATTCTCTAAACAAACAATATGAGTGACACTGATTGTAATTATTCTAGTAACATAAATCCTATTTCGAAAACTCTTTGAAAAGCTTTGTACAATTTGTAGAAGTGACACTTCAGCAAGGCAAACTTGTTAATAACACATAAGATACAGATTATTTTTAAAGTGTCTTTCTCAAATCTATTCTATAGTTCATACAATTTCATACAATAACTCAATGTATCATAAACTTTAACTAAAGCGTTATTCTTTACAAGTTATATACATTACTGTATATTAATAAAGAATAATTATACTAATCACTTTGATATCCAATCCCTTTACTCATGTCCTTGATTCAATCCCTGTAATTACGGTTGTCATTACTTTTTTGATATTGTGTAATTACTCTAGATATTCTCCTGATTGTGTATAATGTGTCCTATGTATATTGAAAAACATATGAGAACACTCATATATTCTTCCGTTTCTACATCTTTCATCACTCTAATATGGTATCAGAGCAAGTTTGCTATGAAGTTTTGATCTAGAGATCAAACTTTTATTAGTTTTGATCTAGCGATCAAATTTCTTATTAGTTTTTTGTTTTTTTGTTTTCCTTTTGTTTTGTTAAGCCAAGTGCTTCCACCATTCAAGTTCATCATGAATCTCCCAATCTAATTCAAGCCTAAGTACCTCTGAATCTAAGCTTATTCAAGTCTATCATAAACCTCTGAATCGAAGTCACATGTTTCCCAAAGTGCTATTCTGCCCGTATGCTCCGTTCTAGGTTTTAATTTGCAGTCACGTGTCTCTTTCCCTATTTCTCAAAATCTTCCTTAAAAAAAGTCAATGTTTACGTTCCTGTTTTTCCAAGCGAAAGAGCTTCCATTTTACCTGTCCTACCTTTTTTTTCTTCTTTTAAGTCCAAGCGAAAGAGCTTCCATTTTACCTGTCCTACCTTTTTTTTCTTCTTTTAAGAAATCTTTACATAACTTGCATGTCGGATCTTGTGTTCTGTCAAACAATTTAAAAAAAAAAACTCATGGGGGTTACACAATTCAAAGTCAATAGTAGTCCCAAATTTGTTCACATTATGGCTAAAACCATCAAATATGGTATACAAATAATCTGATCTTAATGAATTCACAAAAATTATTTGAAAGATTTCCTTTCAAAATGATAAGAAACAAAACTTCAAGAATCATAAATACAGTTGAACACAACATGAGTTATATTGGACAAACATATAAAGTCTATTTTAGACTACATGAACACATCTTAAAATTATGGCTTCACATTTGTAAACTCAATATGCGTTAACGATTATAAGCATAATAATCATGACATGATAAAACGTTTAAATAGATTTAAGGGAGCGGGTATGGTTTTCAATCATGTGACTCCCATGTACTTTCATTCCATTATTTAACAATTTTTAATTAATTTTATTTTAAAAATTCTGTATATAAAACTCTATTGCAATGTGTTTATGATTATATAGTATAAAATCTTTTGGATTTTCCGTTTTTGAAAATATATAACTTGTTAGCATAATGTTTCTTACCTGTTTTTTACTAACATTGTCAGCTTGATTTCTTAGTCTATGGGTGCGTTGGAAGCCAACATAATACCTTCTGGCCCAAAAAGTATCTTTGATTCTATACATAATTTTTTCTACATATATTTTATTCCATATTATTATGTGTAAAATAGTCGTTACTCTCGTACACAATTCAATCATCATCCAACATTCTTAAATAGTATTTGACCTTTATCAATGCTTTAGATTACCTATATCCAAATTAACTTGGTAAAAAAATTACACGAAACTCCTTGTAAGATAGAATAATCAAAGTTCTCACTTGTTTTAAGCTAAAATACAAGATACAGAAATAAAGTTTCTTGTGTTTTGTTTTTATGTTATTTTTCTAAAAAATTTCTCAATCTCTTATAGAGCTCCAAAAGTTATAAAGGAACAGATGCAATAATTTAATAAAATAAACATAAACCTAAATGTTACAATAGTTTCGTAAAGTAACCATAATTCCAAGAGGTACAATGGTTTAAAAAAAAAACAATAATCCCAAGAGTTGCAATGGTTCAGTAAAATAATTATAAACTCAAAAGTTGCAATGATTTAGTAAAATAACTATAACACTTAAATCTTTTAAAAAATAATCTTTATATTCAAGTGAGTGAAAACATATTTTAATATTAATATTCAATCTGATATGCATTTAAGTTATATACAAATTTTTTTGAAACTAATTTTTCTATATGGATGTAACTGATAAGATTATTGAGTAAATACATTGTATATGATGTCTTTTTAGTTTCTGAAATGATGAAACAAAGATCAAATGAATAATTTTCTTATATTAGAAATATATTGTAGGTCATATTAGTACATAACTTAATTACATTTTGGATATCTATATAAAATTGGTCATAAATCAAGATATCTTAATAGTTCTTTGTATACTAGAAATTTTTTTGATGATATCTATATAATATTGGTCACACATTCTTTCTTTACTTTCATCATATATATAAGATGTCTCTATATAACATATAATCTCTCATTGTGAACTAAACTACTGATAACACTAGATTTTGACCACTTTTATGGATCGTTTTAACATCTTATGCAGGTGTTTTAACTCTATTTTCAATGGGTTTTAAGTGATTTCTCTTTTTAGAGTTTTAAAAAACTTTTCAGGAAACTTGGAGTAATAGAGTGCATTTTGGAGCAAAAGAACAATTTTAGATAAATGCAAACCGGCAGAAGTATGACAAGCTATGAGGACCTTTTCACTGTCTGATCATCCCCATAATTTGAGACAACAAAGAGGAGTCAACCAGAATTCTAATGCAATTGTTTTGGAAACAATCCAACGGTTAGATCTTTAGATATTCCCGATGCACTAATGACAAAAAAATGCAGTCTCGAAGGAGAGCATAAGCCGCGACTGCGGACAGACCATGATTCCCCACGGTAAAGACCACCGCGACCGCGGCCAGAGAACATTGAAGTCCCAAGATGACCTAATTCAAGCCCAAGTTAAGCCCACAACTTATTCTTCAAACCCTAGATGCTTCCAACGAATTAGAAGGCTATATATACTAGTTTAAGGCCATTCTAATGACCAAGCCGTGGAGAGAGAGCAGAGAAAAGATCCGCACAGCTTTGGAGTAGCCGTCTTTGGGAGAAGAAGGAGTCTCCAAAAAGAGCCGTCATCAATCTCCATCTTCATCCTCATTCTTCGTTCTTTACTTTTTTTTTTTAATTTAATTTCCAGCAAACTATAATATTTTTGTGATGTCTTATACACTACGATTGAGTAATTCCTATGTTGGGTTTTAAGGGATTTTTCAAAAGGATTCATGGATTGATTACTGGTTTGTTAGATTAAGGTTTATCTTTAGAGTTCTTCGTCCAAATTTGTGTTTCGTGTATGTGGCTTGGATCGATTATCTAGCTACTGCGATTAGGTTGGTTTACTCACAGAAAGTGCTGTTGAATCGACTAACCATATTTAGATGAACAAATTCTCTTAGACGGCGTCAGTCAATCTAAAGCGTTTTTTTGAAATTATCGAACTAATTTGTCTAGACAATTAGGGAACATATGTGAGTTTAGTAAATCTGAGTGAATGGATTTATGATTAATACCACGTGAGTAGGTTAGTCTTGGTTTAATTTCAAGAACATATCTATAGAAAACTCTATGTTTAATTATCTTGTTACTAGTCTATGATTCCTGGCGAATTCCCTAACGCCCAAAACCTTCTCGTATTGATTTGATCTCATTATTTACTTGTTTTTTAAGTTTATTAATTGTTATTTTCGTCACTATTCTTCTTAGCTCAATTCTCATCTCAAGTTAATTCGTATTGCATTTACTTGGTCTTCAGTGAATTGACCCCTAAGTACTACAACGTACATCTGTGCGCTTGCAGAAAACTAGAGTTAAAACCTGAGCACATCAAGTTTTTGGCACTGTTGCCGGGAACCTTTAACATTTTCTACGAGTTTCAGGTCAGAATCGAGTCTAAGATACGTTTTCTTGTTTATTTTTTTAATTTTACTTTATTACTTCATAGAATATATATATATATATATATATATATATATATATATATATATATAAATAAATAAAAACAAAAAATATTTTAATTCTAAAAAAAGGAAACATATATATATATATATATTCATATATATATATATGAATAACGCTGAGATGGGCAAGAATAATAGACACTTTCTAGATTTAGATATGCTTAGAAATAACCACAACGTCCAATAAAAAGTTGATGAGCACGTTCGTGTCCAAGACGCTCCTCGCTTGACTCTAAGAGATTATAACACTCTGTATGCTTTCTATGAGAACCGTTCTCCCATTAGTAGACAACCCATCAACGTAGATTATGAGATCAGTCCGAAGCTCATAAAAGCAAAACCAGTTCTATGTCGATGCATCGGAGAACCCCATGGACCATCTCGAAGATTTTGAAGAAATATGCAGCACCAAGCAATCGATCGGACTTCTTGCAAATTACTTAAAGTGCAAGATGTTTCCATTTTTACTTTGTGATAATGCACATGCATGGTTCAATTCCTTGTGCGAGCCAAAACTTGTAAAGAAACTTAGAATGATCCGAAATTTCTAGGGTTTATCACAAGAACACAAAGATCAAAAGAAAATTTTATTGCTGTGAAAAATGTTTAGTATTGCTTAGGGTTGCTCAAGTTGCATAATGAATCGACTATTTATACTAGTTCTATAAACCACCTAGTTTCCAAGATTCTCAGAATATTTCCTTATTAACTCGTGCAGCCACCGCCTTTACACTTCGCCTAGGGTTCTTACGTGGGCTTCATCCTTCACGGCTAGGCCTGCTTGTCGTCGATTACCACCTGGCTCGGCCCACCGAAGAAGACCCAGCTCTGCCCAGTGAGAGAGGAACTGACTCAGCCCATCTCCTCTTTGCACGCAGCTCGGCCCATGTTTTTTGGAGTGCGACTCAGCCCAATTCGGCTCGTTCTTCAGATGGTGACGGTTAAGCCCACTAAGGCGTGGCTCACTTATCCTCATCACAGCTTGGCCCACTTGCATTCAGGTAGTGCTCAACCCATTTGTGTCCAAACAGGGCTCGGCTCACTCTCGTTAGGATGGGGCTCGGCCCGAATGTAGCTTGAGATCGTCTTATGAATACTTAATCATTTTAGAGATGGTTAAACCGGTCAGGGTGGAAACCGACCCCAACAGTTATCCCCTCCAGCTCGTCAGTTTTGGATACAAGAGTGACGAGGTTCATCACTCCTGGCCATAGGTTTAGCCATCAAGGCAAGCTGTTTCGAAGAGTTTTCAAGCTCACGTTTTTACCGAGCCATGAAGAGAGAAGGCAAGACTCCTCAAAGTTTTTGCTTTTACGGTGTGTATGTCTCTTTTTTTTAGAATGCCGAGGCGTTTCGCAAAGAATAGCGACAAGGCGTTTTCTACAAGGTTGCACCGAGGTGTTTGTAAAGGCTATGCCGAGGTGTTTCCTGAAAAGTCATGCCGAGGAGTGTTTCACACTTAACGGTGCTGAGGTATACTTAACAATTCCAAGGCGTCTCTAAAGAGGGCCTATTGACCGAGACGTGCCCCGATGATACCTAGCTGCTTTGAGCCGACGACGACGAGGCGTCTTTATTGTCGAGCCGTGAAATAGTGGCAAGGTTTTTCTGCCGAGCCGCATTGTGCAATAGCGACAGGGCTTTTTGTCAAAGACAGTTCTGAGCCGTTTGCCTAAGAGATAACGAAGAGGATCGGTCATTGTGATGGTTATGTGAGACGAATAACGCCGAAACGTTGGTTATGAGATATAACGCTGAGGCGTGTGCAAGATATGTTTTGCCGAAGCTTTTTTCATAAGGTATAACGCCGAGTCGTGTGCGAAGTGGAGCTTTCAGCCATTTTATTATATTTATATTCTTGATAACCTGAGGCGCGTGTGTTGGACACGCCCTGTAACTGGTTTGTCTTACAAAGGAGACCGTTACAGATTCCACGCGCTGTATTTAAGATTTTGCTGATTCTCGAGGGGTATTCAACTTTTATTTTCTTCATAACATCAGATCTCCAAATTCACACAAAGGTAGCTCTCCCTTCTCTCTTATTTCTCTCTCTAACTTATTTATTTTCTGGCTAGGGTTTTTTGTCGCCGCCGCCGTTCCCTAGCCGCGCCATTGACTTATTTTGTGCTGCCGATTTCATCACCGACGAGCCTGGTGTAGAAGTTTTTGCCGAGCTGTAACCTCTATATCATCACATAAGATATGACGATCCGATCTGATGATTTGTTGGACACCCTCTTTAATTACGAAACGCGTCTTCCAAGTGACGAGGTGACGAAATCGATGAGCTTTTCCCGCGCGCGTTCTATTGTTGACGAGGTGTCTGTTGCGCCAAGCCCCTCTGGTGCTCGTTCTGTAGAGGGTGAGGCGCCTGATTACGAGCCGTTCTCGTGTTTTTTCTGTAATTAACGAGGTGCCTGCTTCGACGAGCTCTTCTCGGGGTCCTGCTTCCCACCAAGATGAGACCATATACTTCGCCAAAGAGGAAGCTTTCCCATTTGATCCAGTTGAAGCAAAGCTTGAGTTGGAGCGTCCGATGGCGAGCCGAGGTGTTTCTTCTTCAGGAAAAAAGAAAGTTCCCAGAGGGAAGAAGCAAAAACCTGATTCTCCCGGTTCTACTCTCTCGACCCTAGAATCCCTCGAGGCGTTACGATACCGTTTTAGAATTTCCGAGGCAGTTGAATTCATTCTTCCTGGGAAGAACAACCTCATGCGTATCACTTTACTGTATACGAAGCATTTTTTGAGCTGTGCTTTCTCTGGTTCCCGATACCCAAAGTGATCCTCGAGTACTTATGGAAACATGGGATCTCGACTGAGCAAATCTGTATCTTGGTTCGAAGTTTTGAGTGCAGGATCGATGTTGAGCTGAACCACCTGCTCAACTTGTTGGAGATCCGCAAGGCCTCAGGAGGGAATAAGTTTTATATCTCCAACATGTCAAAACGTCGGATTATCGACAACTTCCCAATCAAAGATAGTTTCTGGACCAAGCGCTCTTTCTACGTTCAAGTGAACGAGACGTCAGTGGGTGAAGGCTTTGTCCACAGGGTCAAAACAGATTGGGGACCACTTGGTAGTCAACCTGAAGCCTTGCCTTGGCTCAGAACCTTTGCATATTTGTCTTGGTTTTTTGACTTATGTTTATTTTCCTTTCTTTTCGCAGTTCAGAATATTCTCGCCCTACCTCCCGACGATCTGTTTACTGTTCAAGTCGCCTTAGTAGCTGGAAAGGTCAACTGAAAACGCCACTTCTCTCTCGAAAGTATAGAGAGAGCCTGATCCATTCTAGCCGGAGTCCTAGTTAGCTCAGGATCTTCTAAGTCCTCAGGCGATACTAGAGAGAAGATGGTTATAATCACTCTCAGAGAGCAAAAGAGAAGGGAGGCTGAAGAGGCTTAAAGGCGAGGTGAGGAGGATTCCAAGCAAGACAAGGAGAACGCCGAGCAGACTGATGAGATCGCCAAGTCTGATGGAGAGGCGTTGAATCGGGAGAAACCACCGATATCTGAGAAACCAGGTGACGAGACGTTCCTTGCTGGCTCAGATACAGCCAAAGAAGATGACGTTGAACAGGGGGAGATTATCCCGAGGCGTCTGCCAAAACTCCGAGCGTGCTGTGAGACCTTTCCACGCTGACTGTCTCGGCGATACTTGCGCTTCCGCAATCAGCGAGGCCCCCTGCTTCCAATTTTGTGAAGCACGAGGCGATGAACCGCAAACAGTCTGCCGAGGAGAAGGCTAAGGGAATAGCCTCCGCAAAGGATGAGGTGCAAAGAAAGAAGCAGAAGATGGTCACCAAGAAGCTTGTTGTCAACGATGCCGAGGTTTCAGCATTACTCTTCTCGAAGGTGAACAATGCCAATATTGTTTTGCTGTATCCATAGAGGCTTAGACGGTCGAAGTCCTACGCCGCGATGGCCCAACAGGGAACCAAGGTATGACTCATCGTTTTATCTTGATAGTTTTTTCTTAGTGTTGGAACTTGATTCTGATCCTCTGTTTCTCTCTCAATTTCAGTTTTTATGCTATAGTCAACGAGCTGATGGCCGGCTAGTAGGCTGACGCGCTTAAAGATGAGCGCCGCCTTGAAAAGGCTAAGCAGAACGCCGCAACGTTTAAGGCCAAACTGGAGAGGGCCTCGGGTGAGAATGCAAAAGATTAGCCCGGATTGATGCACTTGAGGAGGAGAAACGGGCTCAGAAGGCGGAATATGACATAATGGCCACTCGCTTCGAGGAATCGCGGGTAAGGAAGAACAGCAAGATCGCTTCCCTGAAGAGGCAAAACGTGATGAAAGACTCCTTTATCGAGTTGCGGGTAAAAATTTCCAGAAAGGAGGCCAGACGTGAGGCAGCGGCTAAGTTCCAGGGGCGTCTCTCCAAGATTGAGAAGAAAATGGAAGAATTGGAGAAAACCAAGAGAGATGAAAATGACCTTGGCCAAATCAGGAGCAACCTTATGTTTATCAGCGATCTCCGGAAACCAGACTTCAGTCTAGACGCCGAAGAAGAGAAGTTGAAGGGCTGGAAAGCTGAGCTAATAGGAGCGCGTTGCGACAAATTTGAGGGATAAGTTGGGCGTTTGCCGGTTTTACCGGACTCTGTTGATTCTGCTTAGGAACCGAGCCACTAGAGGTCACTGCTGCTGCAATTGGAGTTACTGATCCAACGGGTACTAACATCAACACCCCGAAATCTGGTGATTTTGCTGCCGAGGCTGTCTCCGAACCGCGCCGATAGGGATAGTTCCTAGTTACTTTGCTTCTGTACTGGATTTTTTGTGCTTGGATGGCTTTATCCATACTATCTTTTCATTTTCTTTGCTACCAAACCTTGTGACTGGACGGCTTTATCCAACCTTTCTTTTTTATGCCGATTCTATAGGTTTTTGAGAAATATATCCGTGTATTGCTTGTTTTAAGCTGAAAGATATCCTTTTGCTGGATTTTTACCAGATTGATAGTTTGCGAAGGATTATCTTAGGAGCAAATTGCTTATGTGACAAGGCGTTAAGCTGGAGTCCTTCGTCATTAGAGGCGAGGATTTAAGTGATTTTTGATATAGCGAGGACATAATAATCTTTTGAAATATGACCAAGAACCAACATTTCCGAGCTGTGAAGTAAGTTTAGTCAGGTTTCTAGAGCTTACTTCGGTCTTTAAGAATTGCGACATAGTCTCGACTTACGTTTCCGTATACGATAGTGAACTGATGTGACTGATGTTTTTGGTCTAAGATTTATATAACACGCTTTATTCTTATCCGTAGAGGGTGTAACTTGCACCCTTGTCCTAGGAAAGATGGTAAAAGTCCGTTTAGAGAACTCTGTGTGTGTTGTCTCGTTGTGGCCAGCAACGAGACGAGGTGTTTTAGTGTTTAGATACGAAAGTGAAATGGCAACATATCGAAAATTTGCCGAAGTGATATAATAATGAGTGTTTTGCCGAAGCAGAGATAAAGAATAAAGAAACTTTTAAGATAAGTGAAAAACTAGCCAAAGTAAAACGAAACTAGTAATAGCTAAGGCAATGAGTCGAAATCTTAAAGAAAATGTGTAAGTATAATGTATACGTACCCACTCTCTCCCCTCCCCCCTTTTTAGGAGGGGGGGACAGCTGAACCCGTCTGAAGACGGGCTGCCTACGTATTCTTTGCAGGGATTAAACTGTCCCATAGTTCATGTTAGTCGTTGTGTGTCCTTAGTGATAGTACTTTTTCAAATGCATGGCGTTCCACGATCTCAGGATTGCTTCACCAGACATCGTTGCGAGTTCATAGACCCCTGAACAAACCACCTTAGTGATCTTGTAGGGTGTTTTCCAATTTGCTCCGAGCTTTCCTGCGTTCCTCTCGGCGGTGTTCTGGAATACTTTCCTGAGGACGAGCTCTCCTTACTTGAATCTCCGGCCTCGAACGTTCTTGTTGTAGTACGGAGCCGCTGCTTGTTAATAGTTCTCAATTGGAATCAGAGCGATGGGATTTTGCCGTGAGCGATGTAGACGCGAATCGCCCTGAGCCATTCCTTGTCGCACCTGTACTCCGGTTCGGCTGACGAGGCATCCTTCGCCATTGCTGTCGCCTCATCCCCGTTTTTGGGGTCGGGTTCTTCTTCTGGGGGGTTAATCAGACGAACTCCTTCCACCACTTCTATGCTTGGTTGTTCGATAAATTCGACGGGTGTTGTCTTTCTTCAATCCGGATCTGAAGACGAGGTGAGGACTGCTAGAGCGTCTGCCGAAGTGTTTTTGCCTTGGGGTATGCGCGTGAGTTCGAATTCATCGAACTGTTTTACCAGGCTTTGAACGATCCCGAGGTAGGCTTCCATTCTTCTATCTTTTGTTTCGTACTCTCGTTGAATTGATTCGCTACCAGTTGGGAATCACAGAAAGCTCTTATCTTCCGAACCTCGATTCCGAGTGCCAATCGTAGACCAGTAATTATTGCTTTGTACTCCGCCTTGTTGTTCGAAGCGTGGAACTTGAGATGAAAAGATTGTTCTAAGATTTCTCCCGTTGGTGATGTGAGGCGAATTCCTATTCCCGAGCCTTGTTTTGATGACGACCCGTCAACATGCAACATCTAAATATCTTCTGAGGTTGATTCATCTGTTGCATCGGGGGGAAGCTCGATGAGGAAGTCTGCGAGAACTTGAGACTTTGCGGGCGATCTGTTATGGTATTCGATGTCATACTCGATGAGTTCAACTACCCATTTGGTGAGCTTGCATGATTGGCTCAGGCTGTGCAGGATCGAGCGTAATGGCAGTATTGCGAGTACTACAATCGAGCTGAACTGGAAATAAGGTCTCAATATCCGAGCCGATATCACCACGGCTAGGGCGACCCTCTCTATTTGGGAGTAACGAGTCTCGTCGTTGGTCAACGTCTGGCTAATGTAGAAGATTGGCTTTTGTTTCCCACATTTTCTCTTATCAGCACTCCAGTAACGGTCGTTGTGGATACTGAAATGTAAAGGAAAAGAGATTCTCCAGCTACTGGTTTTGCTAAAACCAGTGGGCTCGCCAAATAGGTCTTCAATTCCTGAAAAGCTGTCTCGCGTCTGTCGTCTCATTCGAATTTCTTGTTTCCGTGAAGAGTATCATAAAGACGAGACACTTATCAATTGATCGAGAGATGAACCGATTCAGCGCGGCAATTCTTCCTGTGAACCGTTGAACCTCTCACTTCGTCCTTGGAGATGGCATCTCGATTAATGCGTTTATCAGTTTGGGGATTTCTTCAATACCCCTGTGCGTCACCAGATAGCCGAGGAATTCGCACGAGGTCACGACAAACCGGCACTTCGCTGGGTTTAGCTTCATGTTGTGCTTATTCAGTTGCTTGAAACATTTCCGTAAATGTACGACGTGGTCCTTTTCCTCCAACAATTTGACCAACATGTCGTCGATATATACCTCCTTGGTTTTGCCTAGCTGGTCTGCAAAAATCCTATTAACGAGCCGTTGATAAGTTGCCCCGGCGTTCTTGAGGTCGAAAAGCATCACCTTGTAAAAGTATATTCTGCTGTCGGTTATAAACGCCATTTTTTCTCTATTATCAGGATGCATGAAGATCTAGTTATATCCGGAGAAGGCATCCAAGAATGATAATAGCTTATTTCTTGCTGTTGCTTGTACAAGTCGATTGATATGCGGCAATGGGAAACTGTCCTTGGGGCACGCCTTGTTGAGATCCGTGAAGTCCACGCAAATTATCCATTTACCGTTCTTCTTCTTCACAACCACGGAGTTTGCGAGCCAGTCCGGATACTTTGCCATGGCAATCGAGCCTACTTTGATCAGTCTTTCTACCTCGTCATTGACCCTTTTTTTCTGTTCGGGACCGAGCTTCCTCCTCTTCTGTTTGACTGGTTTGAAAGTTTGATCGATGTTCAGCTCGTGACAAGATACGTCGATGCTTACGACATGTCTTCTGTACTCCAAGCGAAAGTGCCAATGTTTTCCTTGAGGAAGAAAATGAGGTCATCTTTCAAAAGTTCTTAAAGTTTGGTTCCAATTTCTACACACCTCTCCGGATGTGATTCGTCTATGAACACTGAGACTACCAGATCATATATACTGGTTCAGTGTGCGTTTCGCGGATTTCCGTGATCTGTAAAAGCATAAGAGTTTGGAGAGCTCGTTCGCGGGCTTTGAGACTAACTACGTTTTGGAGCTCTCCGGCTGCCGTTTTGGCTGCGAGTTTGGCTCTGAGGGTTCGGAATTGTGCTGTTGAATGTCCGTGAGTTTGGTGGTATTCGCAGTACGCTTTCTGGGCTTTCTCACTAAAGTGTTGCTGCGTGGCTAGCCTCTTCCGCGGCCAGCGCCTACTTGGTAGTTGTGGGCACCACTGGTTATTGGTTCTTCCGAACTCTGTACTGTTGCGTTATTTGCGCGATTTTGTTTTTTTGCGGGTCGCGTCAGAGTCGAGCTCCGGGTCGCTGCATTCGTCGCTTCATATTGCTCGTTTAAATTTTTCATTTCTTCTTCGTTCACCACGAAGTCCGAAAATTGATGTGGGGCATCCGGAATTGTTTGCAGCGTATTCAGCGCCATCTCCCTTCGAAATTCGGATTTATACCACATAGATCATTTTAGGGCTTCGAGGGCGGCTTTATCGCTTATTCATTCTACTTTGGATACGACAGCCTTGAACCTTGCCATGTAATCCTGCAGTGGCTCGTTTGGTCCTTGAGATAGCGTCCACAGATTGACATCGGAAGTTCCTCGGTCCATGAACATCGAGTACTGATTCAGAAATAAAGCAGAGAGCTGTTGGAAGCTATTGATTGAATTTTGTTCTTGCCTAAATACTCCAACACAGCTCCTTTGAGGTGTTCTACGAATAGTAAGCAAAAACCAACATCTCTCTCCTGATCAGTTAGATTAGCTGCGTTCCTTGTGAAGGCTCGTCTCATTGCTGTGCAGAAAGCTGTGAAATGCACTTTCAGATCGGTGGTTCCTTCTTAAAAAAGGATTCTAACCTTTTCCGGCTCGGGAATTCTAGCCTCTATTGTAAATGGAGTCCTTTGAGTTTCTTCAAGCATTCCATCAATTTCAAGCGCGGCGCTTATTTCACGGCGCGGATCTCATAAACTCTCCGAGCCATGGAGGCTCGGATTTCTTCCACCTCTTAGGTCTAGCACTGGTCACTCCTGATATTCTCTCCTCGGCTCGTCCCCGTACTCCGCTTACTCGATCCATCGGAGGTTCTCCTCTTCCCCAGTCGGATTGTTGTCGTGGGTCGGGTCGGTGCATCCGTCGATTTGGATACCATTAAGTGCCAAAGCGAGTTCTTCGCGACTTATGCGCCGTGCCAAGCTGTTTTGGTGCGGGTCTCTGGTACCATCGATCTGCTGGGCATCCACGTCGATTACGTTAGTTTCGTCCTCATCGCCTAGCCGTCTGGAGCTCTGACGAAGTGGGGGCGGCTCGGTTATGTTGATTCTAGTTGCTGCTGGAGTTTGTTTGTCAAGGGGGTGAAACATCGGTGGAGCCATGGGATTTCTCGCACACTTACCGGTTGCTCCTACATGTGTCGAGAAGTTAAAGCGTCTCCTAGCTCCATCTATCGGATCAGAGATCCTGGCTCTCCATGTCGGATGCCGTCTTTCGGTTGTTATAGCGTCAAGTCGCTCTGTGATCTCCTCGTTCCTCTTATCCTGCTCCTCAATTTTCTTCATCAACGTGGTCAGCATGTTCCGCATCTCGTCCTAGGCTTTGGTCGTTGTTGTTTTCTTACTTGATGGGGGAGCATCTTTTTCCGTGCCATTGTTGTTGGTATTGTTGGTGTTCTCGTCATCAGAGATGTTACTCGCCATACTCTTCAGATCTTAGGATCTTTCGATTTTCGAGTAAGAAGATTTCGATTCTCCACATACGGCGCCAAATTAAGCGAGCCAAAACTCGCACAATCAAAACTTGTAAAGAAACTTAGAGGGATCCAGAATTTCTAGGGTTTATCACAAGAACACAAAGATCAAAAGAGGATTTTATTGCTGTGAAAAGTGTTTAGTCTTATTGTTTAGGGTTGCCAAAATTGCATAATGAATTAGATACATTGACTATTTATACTAGTTTTATAAATCGCTTAGCCGAGAATCTCGGAAGAGATTCTAGGTGGTGGCCGCGCGAGGCCACCACCTTTACACTTCACTTAGGGTTCTTACGTGGGCTTCATCCTTCATAGCTAGGCCTGCTAGTCGTTGATTACCACCTGTCTCGGCCCACCTAAAAAGACCCGGCTCGGCCCATCTCCTCTCTGTACCTAGCTCGGCCCATGTTTCTTGGAGAGCGGCTTGACCCAATTCAGCTCGTCCTTCAAATGGTGACGGTTAAGCCCACTAAGACGCGGCTCACTTATCCTCATCACAGCTCGGCCCACTTGCATTCAGGTAGGGCTCAGACCATTTGTGTCCAAACAGGGCTCGGCTCACTCTCGTTAGGATGGGGTTCGGCCCGAACGTGGTCTAAGATCATCTTATGAATACTTAATCATTTTGGAGATGGTTAAACCAGTCGAGGTGGAAACCGACCCCAACAGTCCTTGTCTCCTGGTTCATTCGGATCATGGGACGAATGCAAAGCTGCGTTCCTTAATCACTTCTACACCACCTCTAGATCAAGCCTCTTTAGAGACAAGAATTATAAGTTCCAACAAAAAGGTGAATTTTTCCATGAAGCTTGGGATCGCTATAAAGGGTATATAAGAGAATGTCCCCACTACGGTTTTACAGAGACATGCATCTTGAATACCTTCTATAGAGGTCTTGAATGGACATCTAAGTCACCTTTAAATGTGGCAAGCAATCGAAATTTCATGATAAGGACTGTGGAAGAAGCTTACGTCTTGATTAATAATCTTGCTGCGAGCAGCAGAAACAATTGTCCCGATTATAGAAGAACATCATGTTCCACTTCTCATGATCGTAAGGAAATTGAAGAAGTACTAGCTACGGTGAAATTGTTTCTCAAAAATCTGCAACGTTCTGTCAATGTCTGTGAAGCAGGTAATGCAGCTAAGATTAATCATCAACTTGCAGCACAAGCGCACACCTATATGATTCTCCAATCTGCTCCAAAATCATCCCAAACTTCTCAAGACAACAAGGTCGAGCTTATGATGCAAGCACTTCTTATGAAGCTGCAAAAATAAGCTGACGATAGGAATATGAAAGTGGACAGCTAGTACACTGACTTTACTGGTAAGTTTGAAGCACTTTCCACTCATGTTGATAGCATGGACGTGAAGCTATCACAAATCACAGATGGTTCACAAGCCACCAAAGTTATCGAGAGACAAATGACAGAGGTGCATGAAAAAATCGCCCAAGACAACCTTGAGCTTAAGCTAGACAACATGATGCGATCATAGACAGCATAGAGGACTTGGAAATTGGAGCTAAAGGAGTTGCACTAGAAGAGCAAGGAGGACTTTAGGAAGAAGAATCTTTGATGATGCCAGCCGGTCCAATGACTCGATCAATGTCCAAGAAATTCAAGAAAGCTATCAGAGCTATGCTTAGAACCAGTTACAGACAAGCTAATGTCTTGAGCCAGGAGGGAGAAGACGTTATACAAACCACATTGGTTTCTATACAGGCTCAAGAAGATCAGAAAGTGGGCATGTGACCTGTTTGCACTCTTTTTCCCTCTCCTTTGGTTTTTTCCCAATAGGTTTTCCAAAGAGAGGTTTTTAATGAGACAAACGGATCACATCATATCCCCATCTGCTGATCCAACAAAGGCCCAGCAAGAGAAGACTCGGCCAAATGGAGAAGAAGAGTTTCTTTCTTGTTCAAACTTATTCTTTATTATTTTTAGTTGTTTCCGAGACAGGTCTTGGCTGTCACAGACTTGTTCTCCTTCTTTTTAAACTCTTGTACGCTCCTTTGTTAAACCATCTATCTTTTCTATCAAAAACTCTTTGTAAGTTAGATCATTTGATCTTCTGAACATCTTAGCTTGTGAGTGTGTTATATCTTTCAAGCAACCGATTCTTTGGTGTGTCATATCCATTGAATCACCCTGGTATATCAAAGGCCTTTTGCAGCCTTTGTGTGACCTTTCATTCCATCATTCCTTATCTCAAATCCGAACCAGCTCTTTACATCATCAATCAGATCCAGTACTTAGAGTGACGATCTAAGGAGAAACGTATCAAGTGGTATCAGAGCCACTCTAAGGAAGGATCAACGTGAATCAGGTTGTGTCTAATCTGTTTATGTGTTTTGATTCATATTTTTTTTTCGTTCAAGAAGATTCGATTTAAAGCTTGACATAATCATTAGTTTAGATCTTAACAAAACTTGATCGCTGCATCACAAATTTATAGATCGTTTTGTTCTGTCTTAAAATCTGATCAATCATCATCATTCATCCTAAGTGATTAACCTGTTAAAAAGTGACGTTTCAAATTCAAATTGTTAGATCTGGTTTCATGATTGCTTGAGGGACACGAAGAGTCATTTTGTAAGAACTCAAAGGATTGCTGCTAGTGATCTGTTTTGGGTTGGTTGCAGGAAAAGATGTCTGATCATCATGAAGGATCTAACAGCAATAACAACAAACTATTAATGGAAGCGATGATGGCCAAGATGAGAAAGCTGATGGCCACTCATTTCGAAGAGTTTCGGCAAGAGATCCAACATCAAAACTCTGACCGAGACACTAGAAGGAGAAACCTTGAGCGATCTCCTGAGAGGGCTAGAGAGCAAGTCAGACCAGCAAGAGATGAAGCCGCAGAAGAATATTACAGCTAAGAAAGTAGCTCGTTAAGGAGTAATCGCCAACGATATAGACGAGTAAGAGAGGAAAGGGCTCAACCTCAAGACAGTTTTGGAAGGCTTAAGCTTCGGATTCCTCCATTTCATGGGAAGAATGACCCTGATGCTTACCTAGAGTGGGAGAAAAAGATTGAGTTAGTGTTTAACTGCCAATACTATACTGAGATCAATCGCGTGAGAGTTGCAGCCACTGAGTTCTATGATTACGCTCTCAGCTGGTGGGATCAGTTAGTTACATCTAGAAGAAGAAATGGTGAATATCCGGTTGAAAGTTGGACTGAGATGAAGACCATCATGAGGAAAAGGTTTGCACTTAGTCACTATCATAAGAACTTCATCAAAGAATTAGAAGGCTGACTCAAGGAAACCGATCTGTTGAGGACTATTATTAAGAGATGGACACTCTCATGCTCAAAGCCGACATAACTGAAGACAGGGAAGCCACCATGTCGAGATTCTTGGGAGGTTTAAATCGAGAAATTCAGATGCAACACTACGTAGAGGTGGAAGAAATGCTACATATAGCCATACTGATCGAGCAACAACTCAAAAGGAGAGTTCCCACTAAGACAAACTATGGAAGTGGAGCAACGGTTACAAAACCTACTTATCAGAAAGAAGAGAGGGCAGGATCTTTTCAGAGAGAAGGAAAGCAGATTGCTATACCAAAAGTCGAAACCAAGGCGTATCCAACTCCTCAAGATCATAAAGGAAAAACGGAGACTAATGTCCCAAGATCAAGAGATGTCAAGTGATTTAAGTGCCACGGCAGAAGGCATTATGTGAATGAATGTTCAAACCGGAAGAACATGATCTTTTTGGATAATGGTGACATAGCATCTGATGAAGAAGAATTAGAGGCCGAAGCTGCAACAGATCATGAAGAGCTCCCAGCTCATTGGAATTTACTTGTGGCTAGACGATCTCTTAGTCTTCAATCCAAAAATGCCGAGCAGGAACAAAGGGACAATTTGTTCCACACCAGGTGCATCGTCCAAGGAAAAGTATGCAGTTTTATTATAGTTGGGGGAAGTTGCACAAACGTAGCCAGTGAAGTGATGGTTCAGAAACTCAGTCTGAAGATGGAGAAACATCTGAGACCCTACAAACTACAATGGCTCAATAAAAATGGCAAGTTGAAAGTGAATCATCAAGTCCGAGTACCTTTAACCATTGGGAAATATGAAGATGAGATACTCTGCGATCTGTTGCCTATGGAAGCAGGACACATTCTTCTTGGCAGGCCATGAAAATCCGATCGAAATGTAATACATGATGGATACACTAATCGGCATTCTTTTGTTTTCAAAGGCAGGAAAACTACCTTGGTGCCCATGACGCCTCCAGAAGTTTACCAGGATCAAGTACAACTGAAACAGAGGGAAAAGTCGGCCAAAAAACCATCCAATTTCTTTCTAAGAGCCTGGAGAGTTAAGAAAGCCTTATTTTCTAATCAGTCTATGCTTTTATTTGTGTTTAAGGAAGCTCTTACGAGCTTAGCTAACCTGACACCGGTTATACTGAGTGAAATGAAATCCCTTTTGCAGGACTATGAGGACGTTTTCCCTGAAGAGAACCCAAAGGGTTTGCCTCCCATTAGAGGAATCGAACATCAAATAGATTTCATGCCTGGAGCTTCTCTTCCAAACCGTCCAGCTTATAGAGCCAACCCTGTGGGAGACTAAAGAGTTACAGCGCCAAGTTAATGAATTATTGGAGAAAGGGTACATAAGAGAAAGCCTGAGTCCTTGCGCGTTACCTGTCCTACTTGTGCCTAAGAAAGACGGCAGCTGGCGCATGTGTGTTGATTGTAGAGCAATCAACAACATTACGGTGAAGTATCAACACCCTTTTCTTAGATTAGATGACATGTTAGATGAACTGCATGGGTATAGCATATTTTCTAAGATAAACCTCAAAAGTGGATATCATCAAATTTGGATGAAGGAGGGTGATGAGTGGAAAACCGTTTTTAAAACTAAACATGGGTTATATGAATGGTTAGTAATGCCATTTGGGTTAACAAATGCACCTAGCACCTTCATGCGACTGATGAATCATGTCCTTAGAGCATTTATAGGCGTGTTTTTAGTCGTTTATTTTGATGAAATTCTGATCTATAGCAAAAACCTAGAGGAGCATATCGAACATTTGAAGTCTGTTTTAGAAGTGCTTAGGAAGGAAAAGCCATTTGCTAATCTTAAGAAATGCACTTTTTGCACAGATAATTTTGTGTTTCTAGGATTTGTTGTAGGTGCAGATGGGATCAGAGTCGATGAGAAGAAGGTAAAGGCCATCAAAGTCTAGCCGAGCCCTAAGACGGTTGGACAAGTGAGGAGCTTCCACGGCCTTGCAGGATTCTTTAGGAGATTTGTGAAAGATTTCAGCACATTGGCCGCACCTCTAACCGAGATCATCAAGAAAGATGTGGGATTCATATGGGAACAAGCGCAAGAAGAGGCGTTTCAAACGCTAAAGTATAAACTAACCCATGCAACAGTACTTGTTTTGCCTGATTTCCTCAAGACTTTTGATATTGAATGTGATGCTTCTGGTGTAGGAATCGGAGCAGTACTCATGCAAGACAAGAAACACGTAGTCTTCTTCAGTGAAAAACTCGAAGGAGCAATGCTGAATTATCCTACTTACAATAAAGAGCTCTATGCTTTGGTGCGAGTACTTCAAACGTGGCAACACTACCTTTGGCCCAAAAAATTTGTCATTCACACTGACCATGAATCCCTCAAACATTTGAAAGGCCAGAAAAAGCTCAACAAAAGACATGGCCGATGGATCAAATTCATTGAGACATTCCCTTATGTCATCAAGTACGAAAAAGGTAAAGACAATGTTGTTGCTGACGCATTGTCACGAAGGTACGCCTTAATCACTACTCTTGATGCTAAACTATTAGGTTTTGAACAACTTAAGCGTCTCTATGCATCTGATTCTGACTTTAAAGAGAAATACTAGTCTTGTGAAAGATTTGCTAAGGATCATTATTTTAGACAAGATGGATTCCTCTTTTATGATAACCGTTTGTTCATCCGTAATTGTTCTATTCGAGATCTTTTAGTCAGGGAATCACACAGAAGGGGTCTTATGGGGCACTTCGGTGTAACAAAGACTTTGAAAATAATGTAAGACCACTTCTACTGGCCACACATGAAAAGAGATGTGGAGAGGATTTGTGAAACATGTGTCACTTGTAAGCAAGCTAAGTCAAAGGTTAAGCCACACAGTTCGTATACTCCACTAATTATTCCCTCTCATCCTTGGGCTGATATATCCATGGATTTTATGCTTGGATTGCCAAGGTCTAGGACTAGAAAGGACTTTATATTTGTTGTGGTGGATAGGTTTTCTAAAATGGCTCATTTCATAGCTTGTAACAAAAATGCTGATGCATCTCATATAGCTAGTTTGTTCTTTAAGGAAGTTGTGCGTCTGCATGGAATGCCTAAGACCATCTTATCTAATCGTGACACTAAGTTCCTTAGTTATTTTTGGAAAACATTGTGGTCCAAGTTAGGTACTAAGCTTTTATTTTCTACTACTTGCCATCCACAAACCGATGGGCAGACTGAAGTAGTTAACAGGACATTGTCAACCTTGTTTCCTGTATTAGTCAAAAAGAATCTTAGGGAAGATTGCTTGCCACATGTTGAGTTTGCATACAACCACTCCGTGCACTCTACTTCTAAGTTTTCCCCATTTCAAATTTTCTATGGTTTTAGTCATTTGTCTCCTTTGGATCTAATCCCTCTTCCTTTGAGTGAAAGAACTAGGTTGGATGAGAAGAAGAAAGCAGAACTTGTTAAACAGATACATGAGAAGGCTAAGATTAACATAGAAGAGAAAACAAAGCTCTACGCCAAAAAGGCAAATAAGCACTGGCAAGAAATGATTTTTGAAGTTGGTGACCAAATTTGGTTTCATTTGAGGAAGGAACGATTTCCAGCAGAAAAAAAAAATCCAAACTGATGCCAAGAATTGATGGACCCTTCACAAAACCCCAAAAAATCAACAGTAACGTCTATCAGCTTGATCTCTGAGGTACGTACAATATCAACCCTAGTTTCAATATGTCTGATCTCGTTCCTTTTGTGGCAGATGAACCAAATTTGAGGTCAAATCATTTTCAAGAGAAGGGGGATGATGCGATCATAGACAGCATAGAGGACTTGGAAATTGGAGCTAAAGGAGTTGCACTAGAAGAGCAAGGAGGACTTGAGGAAGAAGAAGCTTTGGTGATGCCAGCCGGTCCAATGACTCGATCAAGGTCCAAGAAATTCAAGGAAGTTATTGGGGATATGCTTAGAACCAGTTGGAGACGAGCTAATATCTTGAGCCAAGAGGGAGAAAATGTTATACAAACCGCATTGGTTTCTATACAGGCTCAAGATAATCAGCAAGTGGGTATGTGACCCGTTTGCACTCTTTTTCCCTCTGCTTTGGTTTTGTCCCAATGGGTTTTTCAAAGGGAAGTTTTTAATGAGACAAACGGATCACATCATATCCCCATCTGCTGATCCTACAAAGGCCCAGCAAGAGAAGACTCAGCCAAATGGAGAAGAAGAGTTTCTTTCTTGTTCAAACTTAGTCTTTATTATTTTTAGTTGTTTCCGAGAAAAATCTTGGCTGTCACAGACTTGTTCTCCTTCTTTTTAAACCCTTGTACGCTCCTTTGTTAAACCATCTATCTTTTCTATCAAAAACTCTTTCTAAGTTAGATCATTTGTTCTTCTGAACATCTTAGTTTGTGAGTGTGTTATATCTTTCAAGCAACCGATTCTTTGGTGTGTCATATCCATCAAATCACCCTGGTATATCAAAGGCGTTCTGAAGCCTTTGTGTGACGTTTCATTCCATCATTCCTTATCTCAAATCCAAACCAGATCTTTACATCATCAATCAGATTCAGTACTTAGAGTGACGATATAAGGAGAAATGTATCACAACATGAATGATCTGTGGTAAAAGTTAGACATCATGTATGATCACCTCAACAAGAACAATGAGGAGTCATTTGAGAAGTTTGCTAACCTCTCTACTCATGTCAAGATGCTCGAGAAACAAATCGGACAAATTGAAGAAAGTGTGAAGAGACAAGATGGTCATCTTCCAGGAAAAATCGTAGACAATCAAATGGGATGTTGTAATGTCATAGACACTGATGGTGAGAGCGAGGTCACGCCTATTCTTAGCAATCAAGACACTGAAGTTGAATCTCCAGCATGTCTTGAAGAGTATTGTGCAATAGGCAAAGTTCCACACAAAAGGAAGCTTCATAAGGTAAATGATTTGGTGAGGTTTGTCTTCTCCTGCGTAATTGAAGGTGTGGAATTGTTTTACTCTATTTGTGACACAAGAGAAAATGTGAATGTGACGTCTAAAGCTATTTCAAACGAGCTAAAGATTTGTGATATCAAACGTCCTCATGGTTCTGTTAAGTTTGGAGACAATTCAAGCACAATTCCATATGAGTTCGTAACAGATTTGATGACGCAAGTAGGAGGGTGTCTTGTTCCTAATGATTTTCACATTCTCGAGATGGAAAATAACTCTCCCAGGACATTAATATTTGGAAGTTCATTCCTTGCAACACTGGGAGCAGTTGTTGATTATCCCAACTGAAGAGTTTATTTTCCTAAAGTCAAAAAAAGAATCTTCTACCCGCAGTCTGTAGTGGTGGAAGCTCTTAATGTATAACCATCTACAAGGAAGAATAATTGATTTTAGACCCTTGTAATAACAAGGAAAGATCACATCACGTTTCTATAGAAGCCGTTTTAGTCGAGCCTGAGGGAGTTGTCGAATCGAGAAAATCCAAGCACAGAGCGAGAAAGTCTAAGCGCAAAACTATCTTAGATGATGCAAAAGTAATCACTCTAGAGAAACGTGGGGAAAGATGGTAATGCTAAATTACTCACCCTAGAGAAACGTCCAATCCCACCTCCAAAACCAAAACCTTCTGAGCTTCCTTGGTTTATGCATATCGCAAACTACCTAGCAGCAGAGGTCAAACCGCCATGATTCTTTGGTTACTGGAAAAGTTCTTGCGTGATGTTAGAAGGTACTTTTGGGATGAACCATATCTTTATAAACAGTGTTCATATACTTGTTTCAAAGATGCATCTCCGAAGAAGAAGTTCCAAGCATCCTATTTCATTGTCAGAAATCTAAATACGCTGGACACTTTGCTACTGATAAGACTATAGTGAAGGTTTTACAAGCTGGTTTTTTGTGGCCTAACATATTCAAGGATACCCATAAATTCATATCTAAGTGTGAAGCTTGCCAAAGATAAGGGAACATCAGCAAACGAAATGAGATGCCACAAAACTTCATTCAAGAAGCTGAAGTTTTTGATGTTTAGGGCATCAACTTTATGGGTCCTTTTCCTTTTTCTTTTGAAAACAATTACATCCTTGTTGCTGTTGACTATGTGTCTAAGTGGGTATAAGCCATAACTATTCCCACAAATGACACAAAAGTAGTAATGAAGATGTTTAAGTCAGTCATATTTCCAAGATTTGGAGTTCCGCGAATCGTCATCAGTGATGGTGGTTCTCACTTCATCAACAAATTGTTTGAGAATCTCTTTAAGAAAAATGGATTGAAACATAATGTAGCTACACCTTATCACCCTCAGACAAGTGGCCAGGTGGAGATATCAAACAGATAACTCAAAAGAATTTTGGAAAGGACAATATGACCAACAAGAAAAGACTATAGTCATCAAAGCTTGATGATGCTCTTTGGGCATGTAGAACTGCGTTCAAAATCTTTGGGTACTACACCTTTTCATATTTTTTTACGGTAAATCTTGTCATCTTCCATTAGAGTTAGAGCTCAGGGCAGAATGGGAAATAAGAAAACTGAACTTCGACATCCAGACAGACAGTGCAAAACATTTGATTCAGTTAGATGACCTAGACGAGATACGCCATAATTCCTATGAGAGCTCTAAATCTAGAAGGAGAAAATTAAAGCGTATCATGACAAGAAGATAGTTCCCAAGACGTTCTCACCTAATGATCTACTTTTCTACTCACGCCTAAAACTGTTTCCCGAGAAGCTTAAATCACGATGGTCTGGACCTTTCAAAATCAAAGAAGTTTTACCATATAGTGCTGTGGTTTTCTGGAACCGTCAAGGAGGTGATTTCACATTCAGTGGACAACGTCTTAAGCCATATCTTGCAGACATTCAAGAAGAAAAGGAAGATCTGATCTCATTACCAGATGAACCTAACGCCTCAAAGACGACCAAGTCAAGCTAACGACTTAAAAAAGCGCTTAGTGGGAGGTGACCCATTCAGTATTATACTTATTTCCCTTTATTTTCTATTTTGTTGCTTTTTTTTGTTTCATTTAATTTCAGGTGTTTTGGAAAGAAGAACGAATAGAAGACGAGCAGAGATCATAAACCGGAAAAGGAGTCATCACTGCGACCACGTAGAGACCAGCCACGGGACATTCTCCTTCGACCAAGGTCAAGAGGTTTGGACCAGCGGTCATGTCTTTTGCACCCGCGGTACCATTAGTTTTACGAATGACACTCTCCGACAAGATAAGTACACTTAAAACATTTGATTCTTTCTTAGACTTTATCACAATGAGGACAGTGTGAAATAAGTTTGGGGGAGGATGTTCATTCGTTACTAACGAAATTTGATTTTTTAAGTTTGTTTTGGATGCATAAAATTTTTCAAAATTTTTCAGAAAGTTTCAAACCAGGGGCATAAAAGACAATGCTATGATGATTTAGACCAGTGTGCTTCTACGCTATCTCTTCGTTATATCTTTTTGTGATTTAGGCTTAGACTAGGGTATTTGCACTACGAACTCCCACCTGCGGATTTCTAATCATGGAGATTCTCTCTGATAGGACATACTAGCTCAGTCTATTTGGACTTAGTATTGATATCATCATTTATTTTAGGCAGGCATCAAGATATACATCAAGGACATCTTTTTCTCAATTTTACCACTCTTTGTTGTCCTATATGGCCAGTTCATCTTTACCTGGTACCATACCATTAACCCAAAACCTTTTATTTTCAAACCTCATGTATCCTCTCTTTAGTTTATATCAGCATATATGTGCAAAAACGCCGGAGAGGGAGGAATGACACAGTTTTCAGTCATTCAAGATAATGAATGAATGGAATTGGGAAGGAAAAATATCAGCAATCTTTAGCCGCCTCAGAAAACTCATTATTAATGGTAATTTTTTTGCATCTCTAAGACTCTATATATAAAGGTGTTTCCCCTTTCACGAAAAAAAATTGAAAAAAGGAAAAAAAAAAGAATGGAAGGAAAGAAAAGAAAAACCTAAAAAACTTAGATGGCCGAAATTATTTGGAGCCAATGTAACAAGTATTCATTTATAGGAGATATAATAACCTAGACAAAAATCTAAGTCTAGGGGAATTAGAAGGAGAACCTGAAGAAGAAGATCAGAGATCTTATGGTAAGAAGAACATGACTGGAAACTGTGGACATCAATAGCTCTATCTTCTCTTGCTGCTTTGCAAAATATCCTGCTTCTTCAGAAATTAAGATAATCTTAAGCACATCAAACCTCACCCCTAAAAAGCCCTTTGAATACTTATCCTTGATTGTCTTGTTTATTTTTCTTTTGATAAGAACCACTGAAACTTTTAATGAATGATAAGAGCTAGTTGACTGAAATTTAGGTCTAAATGTGTAGATGTTTTCATGACGGATCAACAGACTAGTTATATGCTTGTATTTTGGTGAGAATTTTCTAGACTAGATCCAAATAGATGCTTCATGTTGGTTATGGTTTAGAAGGATGGTCACTGAGATATTGTTTAGTTCCTGCGAGCTTAAGATGCGTTCCGAGCTTGATCTATGTTTTTTTTGACGACAAACAAAGGTTTAAGTCTGGGAAAGTTGATAACACCAGCTTTTGACCACTTTTATGGATCGTTTTAACATCTTATGCAGGTGTTTTAATTCTGTTTTCAATGATTTTAAAGTTATTTCTGTGTTTTAGAGTTTTCAAAGATTTTTCAGGAAAATTAGAGCAAAAGAGTGCATTTTGAAGCAAAAGAACAATTTTGGATAAATGCACACCGTCAGAAGTATGACAAGCTATGAAAACCTTCTAACCGTCTGATCATCCCCAAAACTTTAGAAAACATAGAGAAGAAAACTAGCTTTCTATGCAACTGGTTTGGAGACAATCCAACGGTTATATCTTCATATATTCTCGATGCACTAAAGACAGAAAATGTAGTCTTGAAGGAGAGCATAAGCCGCGACTGCAGCCAGACCATGATTTTCCACAGTCAGGGATTTTAAGGGATTTTTCAAAGGGATTCATGGATTGATTACTGGTTTGTTAGATTAGGGTTTATCTTTAGAGTTCTTCGTCCAAATTTGTGTTTCATGTATTTGGCTTGGATCGACCATCTAGCTACTGCAATTATGTTGGTTTACTCACCGCAAGTGCTGTTGAATCGACTAACCATATTTAGATGAACAAATTCTCTTAGTCAATCTAAAGCTTTTTTGGAATTATCGAACTAATTTGTCTAGACACTTAGGAAACTGATGGGAGTTTAATAAATCTGAGTTGAATGGATTTGCGATTAATACTACGTGAGTATGTTAGTCTTGATTTGATTTCAAGAACATATCTATAGAAAACTCTATGTTTAATTATCTTGTTAGCTAGTCTATGATTCCCGGCGAATTTCCTAACGCCCAACACTTTCTTGTATTGATTTGATCGCATTATTTACTTGTTTTTAAGTTTATTAATTGTTATTTTCATTACTATTCACAACCCCCAAACAAACACCCATATTTTCAATCTTAACTCAATTTTAATCTCAAGTAAATTCATATTGCAGCTACTTGGTCTTCAGTGGATCGACCCTTAAGTACATCTGTGCGCTTGTAGAAAACTAGAGTTAAAACCTGAGCACATCAACTACATGTTCTAATATTTTTATAATATTTGTAAGTTCAAATATACTTTTGGAACAAACAGAACACAAAAAATTTAGTTGTAAACAAAAAAATTTGAGGAGTTCTTGTATAGCTAAAGCAAAACGGGTAAAACGAGTAGCATATTGGACTAGATTTATAAATGAAGCCGATTCCTCTCTATGAATTGCTCACCCGGGGTTTAATCTATAGAATGATCAATTTAAAATCAAACAATTTAAGACCAAGCGGAGAAATACATCAAACAATTCAAGTTTATAACAGAGACCATCAAAAACAAAAACATGTGGTCAAAAACATGAGAGGGAAAGTGTTTGTCATGTGATTAAAAATCTGATCTGTTCGTTTAAAAAACAGAGACCAGTATAGTATTTTAGAACTTACATGAGGGTTCGATGGCAATAGTCAGTTGGAAGATTAACATAAAAACTTAGATGAAGTTAAGAGGATGATGGAGCAAGGATAGATTGAAAGAAATAATCTATAGAATATATAAGATGCTGCACACAACCGAATATATAGAATTTAAAAAGACATAAATGTTAAAGGTCGTGGAAACCCTTTTGACTCATTGGTTGATCAAGGGTTTATTAATGCTTCTACATCAGAGAGTTAGGTTTTGAGGGCCTTTTGTTGGCCCCGGACCCCAAACTGTTATAATTCATCAATGGTGACCAAATACCTCTCCCTTTTTTTGACTCTGCACCAGTGAGGACGCTTTTCGCTTTTTTTGACTTTCCAAAATCTTCTTCATGTAAAACCGGCTTGATTTAGATCGGAATTGATCGATCTCTTTCTCGAAACAAACGAAAAGATAATCAACTTGAATTCGGGACAGCTATTCGAAATCTTCCCGAAAACTGTGATTTATTACTAAATACATATTAATGGAGACAAATTTATATGAGGTATTCAACATGATGCACGGAGATCCGTTTGGCATGTATGCAGACAGAAAAATTGTCCATTGTAGAATCGTCGATGTAATAGTTCTCAAAGTTTGTAATAGAATAATAAATCCAATGCTAAAAATGTGTTAAAATAAGTAATATTTGATCAAATTAGCGCTAATGTATGAACATATACAATTTAAAAATCAAAATGGAAAGATACCAAAATTTTAAAAATATTAGTGTTAAAAGAAGCAATCTTTGATAAAAATGCAGATTATGTATGAAAATGTACATTTAAAAAATTAAAAAAAAGACACAAAATTGTGGAAGTTATGTTTGATAAATTAGTAATTCTGTATGAAAAATATAATTAAAAAAAGGTACAACCGTTTCATTCAGGTAGTTGTTATTAATAGACTTATAAAATCTGAATCATTGAAAAGATCTTATAACAAAAGTGTTAAGCCATTGTATATAATTTTTTGAGTGAATGAGGTCAATATATACGATTGACCAGTTTATATCAATGTTATTTTGAAAATTAGGAAAACAATAAAGAGAAACAATTTGTGTACCATTACTATCCTTCTTATCTACTATAATTATACAAATGCCAAAAAAAAAATATCTTAAATATGGTGAATACTGTTCATCTGCCACTGACGTTTACTATTTATCTATTGTCTACATACATTATTCATCACCAGAAAATAGAAATCAAAAAAATATTTGTGATTTTAGTGGTTAATATTTCGATAAGTTCACATATCTATTTGATTATAATTTTAAATATATCTATTTAATTATCCTGATAACTACTCATATAAAACTCATATTCGATTATCATGATAATTCATACTGATAACTCATATTTAATTATCAAGATAACTCATATTATTAAGATAACTCATATTGCTAACTCGTATTATCAAGATAACTCTTATTTGATTATAGATATCTATTTGATTATCAAGATAACTTATATTGATAACTCATATTATCAAGATAACTTATATTTGATTATCATGATAACTTGTATTGCTAAATCATATTATCAAGATAATTCATATTTGATTATATATATATATGTATATTTGATTATCAAGATAGTTTTTATATCAAATATTACTGAGAGATGTTTCTGTTGTTTGTTAGAACTCCATAAATTTTGATAATGATCGGTATATTATCTCAACAATTTAAAGGATATGGTACCTGAGGATTATTTTTATTACAATCAGCATTATCGCCTTTTTCACCTGATTGAGAATTATATTAAGTAAATTAACACATCTTGGGATGAACTGCAAAGAAGACGAAAAAAATAATAAGATTAGAAATTCTGAGAATTTTTTAAGATCTATATTCATGGAAGACATGGAAGATGGTGAAGAAAGAGAATAGATAATAGGTATTTAGATTAAAAAGAGAAGGGGCAATATGTAATTTTCTTTGCAAAAATACTGTAGAAAAAGCTGACATGTTGTTGTCTTAATTTTGCAATCTTTCGGTACTAGTTATTGCAATTACTCTTATTTTTTTTCTTATAGAAAAAAATGACATTACCATGTCTAAATTTTTTGTTTCCTAATATATATAGTTTTCATTTTTCTCATGCAGATGTGACCTAGTAAACAGTTAAGTATTTGACCAAGATCATAATCTAAAAACCAAACAATACTTTAAACATATTTTTTTATTATGTTAAATCAATAATATACTATATATGGAAGATCCATTCAAAAAAATTGATTTACCTATTGAAATAAACTATAAATACGTATATAAGTGTTTGACCCAGATCCATCGTCTAAATAACAAAATACATTTCTCAAAAAAAAAATAATAATAATACTGAAAACGAATATTTATCAATGAAAATCCATGATATATAATATGGGAAGATCCATTAAGTTTTATTTTAATGGCTGATAAGCCTGATATGATGTTAATTTATTTACCTATTGAGGCAAAATGACTAAAATTTAGTGTTTGACCAAGATTACGGTCTAAATTACCAAATAAAACTTTTAGAATAGGAAGCTACCTATAATGGAAATATCCATTACTGATCATAAAATTGGAAGGTTTATAAAAGAAATTAGAATGGGTGATATGCAATGTTTTCAAACCCGGACCGACGGTCCGACCAGGTTAAACCACAAACCGGAGATATAACCGGGTTGGATTAGTACTAAAACCCACATAAGGTTAGACCGGTTAAAAAACCAGATTGAACCGCTAAAAACCGGAAACCGGCCGAACCGTCAAACCGCATAAAACCGGTTCAAAGAAAAAAGCTTAAATCGTTTTTTTCTTCTTCTTTTACGTCTTCTACCTTCCTTATTTGATATAGGGTTTCTAAGTTTACAGCTTTCTGCCTTTCTCTCTGCAACTTACCACCGCCTTACTACGTTTACAGTTCAAAATCAAGGTAAAGTGTTTCAATTTGGATCAAAGCATAGAACGATCACTACTACGTTTTACAACCATTAAATTATTGAGTAGTTTGTTGAGTTTAGTTAGTTTTAGTCTTTTAGTATCTATTATATAAAGTATAAACTACCACTTGGTGTTCTTTGACGTAATCAATTTTTTAATTGCTTTATTTTTGTTTGGTTTTTATTTTGTTTGTAGTGAATTCAATAATGGAAGAGAATGATTCAGATGCAACAATTCCATCAGATACATACACAGAATCTCAATTGCCTTCACAACGTTCTGTTCGTCAAAAATACGATGTGGCTTGGGCATATGTCACTCAAACTGTAGATTCACTTGGAAAAGGTACTTTTACTTGTGACTTTTGTGGTAAGAAAAACCAGGGAGGTGGAATCAATAGAATGAAACAACATTTAGCTAGACAGAAAGAAAGTACCAATGCATGCAAGAAGGTTCCTCCAGAAGTTAATACGCAATGAGAACATCACTGAAAGAAAACGAGGATAGAGCAAAAGAGAAAAGGGGGGTTAATGTTATGAGACAATTTCATGATGTAGATGATGGTCAAGCTTCTCATCAAGGTTTTGTGCCTCTGAGTTGGAAAAGAAAGTGTAGTACCGATATAAACTCATACTTTAAAAGGGGTTTAGAAGATCAGGTGCAACCTACCATAAAGTCATGTCTGCAAAGCAAGGAAAAGATTCATGATGCTGATATGGCATTTGCTTTGTTTTTCTATGACGTGTGTATGCCCATGAATGCAGTGAATTCTAGGTTTTATCAGCCTATGATCAGCTAAATTGCAAGCATGGGTCATGGTTACATTGGACCTTCATATCATGATTTACGTGTTCGTTTACTACGTGATGCTAAACTGCAAGTTTCTTTAATTATTGACTCTGTTAGGAGTACATGGGCTGATACTGGTTGTACTGTGATGGCTGATGGATGGATAGATACAAGGCAAAGACCATTAATCAATTTTCTGGTCTACTGTCCTAAAGGGATAACTTTCATCAAATCAGTCGATGCTTCTGGAATATATACAAATGCAGAGAATTTGTGTAACCTATTTGCTGACGTTGTGGAGATTATTGGCCCCCAAAATGTGGTCCATATGGTGACAGATAGTGCACCTAACTACAAAGCTGCTGGTGCTAAGCTTGTAGAAAGATATCCTGCCATATATTGGTCGCCATGTGCAGCCCATTGTATTAATTTAACATTTCAAGATATAGGAGAACTACCTCAGGTGGAGAAGCTAACCAGTTCTGCATCAAAGATAACTGTGTTTGCGTATAATCATAAGCATATCTTGAATTGGTTAAGAAACAGACCAGGGTGGAGAGAGATAATTCGTCCTGCAGACACTCGTTTTGCTACAAATTTCATAGCTTTGCAGAGTTTGTATGCTCATAACGATGATTTGTAGAATATGGTGGTTGATGAGGAGTTCAGAAAAATATCGAGATCAGAGAGAGCAAAGCGTGTGAAACAACTTATTTTTGATGAAGACTTTTGGAATGGGTGTTTTATGATTGTGCAGATTATGTCTCCTTTGATCCGTTTGCTGCGTATTTGTGATTCTGATGAGAAACCATCTTTGCCTTATGTATATGAAGGGATGTATAGGGCACGGTTAGGTATCAAGAAGATATTCGATTAAAAAAAAGATCTTTACAGGCCTTATACGAGGATCATTAACAATAGGTGGGATAAGATGTTACGTCGTGATATTTATGCTGCCGCTTACTTTCTGAATCCAGCTTTTTTGTACGATACAAAGAAATTTAGTGACAAGCCTAAGATTACAAGTGGAATGCTAAATTTGATTGAAAAGCAGAATGGTGGTTTAAGTAAAACAAAACTAGTAGCTACTATTGGCCGCTATAGAGATCGAGAAGGAAGTTTTTCTCGGGAGATGGCACTTACTTGTAGCAAAACTACTCGACCAGCTTAGTGATGTTATGTTATGTTAATATATTATGTTTTTCTCTAACTTTTAAGATGTTTAATTACATGGAATATTTTTTTCTTGTTGTATTTGTAGATGAATGGTGGAAATTATTTGGTTGTGATATTCCTGATTTGCAAAAGCTCGCAGTCCGAATTCTTAGTCAAACAGCTTCTTCATCTGGATGTGAGAGGAACTGGAGTGTTTTTGAACGCATTCACACCAAAAAGAGAAATAGGCTGGAGCATCAAAGGCTCAATGATCTTGTCTATGTTCATCATAATTTACGTCTACAAAACAGGTTTGTTATTTGTAGAGTATGATAGATTTTTTTTATGCATATTTTATTAATATATAGTTTCTTGTCTTTATGTGTAGATCAAAGAGAAGTAGATCATATGATCCAGTTGATTACGAGTCTATCGATAAAACTGAGTTTTGGATTGTGGAAGAAGAAGAAGAAGGGGAGCTTGATTATTCTGAGTTAGAAGATAAACTTCTTGAAGAATATCCTAAAGATGGTGAATAATTTATTTTATTATTATTTTTTTCATTCTATAATTCAAAATTTAAAACATTTGATTAATATGTATTTTTCTTTTTCGTTTGTTCAAGGTGATGAAGATTTGGACAAGAAAGATTGAATGTGCTACTCTATTTTATTTTGGTGCTGTTTTTTTATTTAGACTATTGAGGTTTTTTTTTTAAATTATTGCTAATGCTACTCCATTTTATTTTGGTGTTGTTTTGGATTTATTTTATGAATGTTTTCTTAAATATTAAAGAATTTTATTTAATATTTAATTAATTAGAGGTTGTAAAATATCATTAAACCGGTTGAATCTGGTTGAACCCAGTTAAACCATATTAACCCATAACACAAAAAAATTTCTGGTTCTGTCACCGGTCCGGTTTTAAAAACATTGATATGATATGGTGTTATATAGTATCAATTGTATATCAAAATAATATGTGTAAGTGAGATTTGAAAAAGAAAAAACAAACTCACATAGCTATGCATGCAGTATATACATATATTAATTACAAATAATATAAAAATACAGTGTCACATGTTTTTTTTTTAACCTGATGAACCTTGTGAATTCCATACTTTGTAGATTTCCGATTTAAAGTCTTCGTTCTAAAGAAGTTTGAACTCAGGACACAAAAGAATCACCCCTTTATAGTACCACTAGGCCACCACACCTTTGGTATCTATAGCAACTTTTGTGTTCAAAAGATAAAGTAAGAAATACAATAATTATGTCGCATATATAATCAACCCTCTCTGACCAAACTATCATCGTCTAACCAAGTAAAATAAATAAAGAAAAAAATATTTCTGCTATGGAAATCATTACATATCATTCACAAATAATATGGAAATCTATATATCTCAAAAGGAAACAAGGTATATTGGATTATAAATATGTTGATTTCATAAGAGATGTTGAAAATTCTATACTGAAGAAAACAACAACTAGTTTATCAAAAAGTGTAAAGATAAATCTTTTAAACATCCCTCAAATATTTTAAACATATAGGTTTGTTTTTGTCTATATATCTATCGATGTTTCTCTTAGACAGAAAACTTCGTTGACGTTGATTTTGAATATTACTTTCTTATAGTTCTTTGTTTCTCATTAGATTGATGTATATTCTGACAAAGATTTGTTTCAGTTTCTAGCATAGGAACATAACTAATAATGGCAAACAAAGAAATTTCATCTCTTCTACTACTTTCATTGGTGGTGTTTGCTCTCATCCTTGTGCCCACAGCTTCAGGTAACACCTTTTCCTGTTTAAGGTTAAATTGTCTTAAACGCAATACATATGTTTGTCTGTAATATCACAATGAGAGACTCGAACTAGGGTTTCCTTTGAAAAACTGGGATGATTCTTCTGGCATGTTCAAAGTATGATTACATTTAAAGAAAAGCATAACATTTACAAATTAAAAGTGAAATGATATTCTGGTTGTGAAAGATTATGAACGTTGTTTTCTCTATTATTATTTGATTTTATGATATTAAGTATATGCTCAATTTACCTAAAAACAAACAAATATGTATGTTCGTGATTTTTTTTCTCTATCAACTTCTCTACGACGAAAGGTCATTTTTACGTTTATTCACAGGGTGACAATATAAAATTAAAAGTCTAATAAAACTTTTTTTGCTGTATATGAAACATTTATTTGAAGGAAAAATATTTATAATTTAAATTATTTTTGTAAAAAAATAACCGAATTGGGATAAAACCATGAACATGCATTAGTAATACAAATTCATAAAACAATTAATTGAAAATTTTCTGTATTTTTTTGTAGCATAATTTTATTTTGATTGTTGTTAATGTGTTTTGTTTATCAACCAGGAGTACCAGTCATACCTTGTCTTCCGTTGAATGTCAAAATAATATGACATGCAATGAACTTTGCAAATTTAAAGGATACAAATTAGGAGGGTTTTGTCACAACTATGTTGGGTCAAAGACCGGCCATTGTTGCTGCAATCCTAGTTATAAATCTCAAGAGTCTTCGTTATCCGATAATACCAATATATTCATTACTAATTAATTTCTCATTTTATATGTATTATCTATTATCAGAATAAGTAACATATATTCAAGTATGGTTCCATATATGTGGATTATATATTCTCTTATAACAATGTCCAATTGGTTAAGAAAGGGGTTCCTGTTAAACTTAGACAATCTACGTTATGTAAATACATTTTTAATTTATTTCGAGTAATTATCTCGCACTTTTCATCTTATTTTACGAGTTTGAAGAGCCGAGTCTTCACTAACATTAGTATTTTCACATGGTTCATTTTCAATTTCATTAGATGTCTTGAATCCTGTTCTGTGAGAGGAAACATAAAAAAAAAAAAACAAATAGTGAAAAATATGAACAAAATAACTTTTTCTGACAAAGAGTATTCAATTAAAATGCATGAAACAAAATACAAGTTATGACTTTTCCTAGTCATACAGTTTGATAAAGTATGATCAGAGATAGAGGTGTAAGGAATAAAATTCCAACTCTAGTATTATAGTTACGTATTTTCTTTCGGGATTGCTATTTTTTAAGGGAGAGTTTCACATTTAACTCATATTTCAAAGTCAAACACCAAATAACCTCTTTTTTTCTCTCTCCAACTTTTGCCATTTTGTCACAATTCTATCCTTCTTACTTAAGATATTAACCAAAATGCCATTATAAACCTATTGTTTCGATTTTTTTAAATATTGGCTAAAGTCTCCTTGGACCTCCTAAAACTTTTTTTATTACAATAATGCCATCTTCTTCAATACCTTCAACCACCATGAACAACCCAAAAACAGAATAAATGCTTCTCAACCAATTTTAAAGCTGTAATAAGTTAATATGAAAGCTCATACACTCATAACCTTCCATATTCTTTCCTAATTTCTTCTCTAAAACTTCTGGGCTGAGTTACAATGTCAAAGGTTATGCATTTTTGGTGATTTCAGCTTAATCAAGACCTGGGTTGTTTTTTTGGTCAAATTCAGAGTTTTGGGTGCATGAGAAAGCTAAAAACAAACTTAAAACTGATATAGGTAATGATACACTTCAATTTTGGTAATATCTATATCTGTATCGCGAAAGTAGACTTCATTTTGAAGTCTACTAGTCAACATAAGGTTATTTTTGCAATTGACTTTCTAAAAGTAGACTTCATTAAACTTCACGAGAAGTCTACTCGATATCCTTTGAAAACAAAAAAAGCCTAGTAGACTTCGTTTGAAGGCTTAAGAAGTATACGAAAGAAAATAGGTTATTTTTGTAGTTGACCGTATTTTGACTTTTTAATATAGACTTCCGTATGAAGTCTATTGTTTACGTCTACATAAGAAGTCTACATTAAAGTTACTTTTGTAGTTTGACCAAAAACGTATAGGTCATTTTAGTGTTTGACTACAGTTTTTTAAAAAATAAAAAATTCAAAAAATTCCAAAAAACTTCAGTAGACTTCAGTCTACAGGTTTTAGGTCAAACTTAGAAGGAATCTTTTTTTGAGTAGACTTCACAGTGAAGTCTACTCAAAAAAATTCAATTGCAAAAATAACCTATTTTTCCGTAGATTTCTATTGAAAAAGTAGAATTCAAAAGTAGACTGTCAGAGAAGTCTACTCTTGCATGAAGTCTACAATAGAAGTCTACTTTGTTAGTCAATGGCTCGGTCAAATGCTAAAGTAACCTTTTTGGCCGGAAGTCTACTGAAGGAAAAGTCAACGAATTGTTCAATTGCAAAAATAACATGTTTTTAAGTAGACTTCTTTAGTAGACTTCACTATGAAAAAGTAGACTTCTCAAAGAAGTCTACGTTTGAAGTCTGCTGTAGAAGTCTACGTATTGCATTTTTTTTTTACAACGCATTTTAGGCAAATTTGTAAAGTATTTTTTATTTTTATTTTTTTTTATTAGAAATGCTTTTTAGTAAGTGATTGAACTACCCAGTGAATTTTATTTCATTTCATTTCATTCGATATTTATTGTTGAATCAAAAGTTTTGATTTTTAAGCTACTTACCTTATCAAAGTAGACTTCTCCGGAAGTCTACTAAGGAAGTCTAATTAAAAAGTCTATTTTTTGTATTTATTTTAAAAATGCATATCTTAAATATTTATAACGTTTTTTTATAATTTTTAAGATTTGACATGCGTGTTATAACGTTTTAAGTCAATATTTATTGTGAAATCAAATTTCTTGATTTAATAGCTAGTTAGCTTGGAAGAGTATACTTCATCTACAGTCTACGGATGAAGTCTACACACGAAGTCTCCTATATAGAAAATTTGTTACTTACATTTTTGTAATAATGTAGTTTGTAATTTTTTTTGCTAATATGGGTTTTCTGTGTTTTATTACGGAAAATATTAACTCCATAAATTTTTTTTTCATAAATTCTAAAAAATTGTAAAGTTAGATATTTTTAAGTTCTCTTAGTAACACCAACCATATTCTTCTGTTTTTTTTTTCTTTGGATTTGGCATACTTTGTGACATTGAATTAAAATGTAAAACCCATGTTTTTGTACATTGCTCCTTCAAGCTCTGTTTGTTCCTAAAACAGTAAAAGCATAGTGCCAATATCTTTGCAAGTATATATAAGTCTTTGTCATTAGCACACGACCACATACAGTATTCATCTATTATACTAAAACAGAAGCACATTTAGTACGTGCTTCCAAACACTCCTAATTTTTTTTAAGTGTTTAAAAATAATTTTAATAATTATTTATATTTAATTTCGAAAATTAGTTATCAATTTCAAAATTTTTAGAGTTCCTTAAATATAGGTAATTTAGATTTGATTTGATTTGATTAAAAATAATAAATCAGATATTAATTTTGATTTGATTTAAAGGTTCTAATTTAAATAATTTCTATACTATTAAACATTTCTATCAAAAATATCTAGAATTTTTGAAAAAAAAAAATTCACATATGAAAAATAATGGTCATATTTGAAATATAAAATATTTATAATGATATAAATGATATGATATTTATGTTGCTGATATAATATATTTACGATTATGATTTATTTACAAATTAATAATAAAATAAAAGATAAAATTCAAATGTATAATTTAAATATTAAAAATATTTTTTTTTAAATTTAAAGAACTAAAAATATATATAAAAAACCGAGTTAAAAATATTTTGGTAACTAAAATCACTAATTTTGAATTATACATGTATATCGAAAATATATTTTTCATACAAAATCAAAACATAAAAAATTAAAAATTATTGCATACACTATAATGTGGTTTGAAAAACCAGTTGTACACTCTCTTCGTTGATTAAATTTTAGAAAACTATAATGCTAAATAATACTGTTAATACATCTCAAACTTTTAATAAATATTTATATTATACGGTAATATGAACGGAAAAGTTAGAATTATGTTTTTATAATAGTTCATTTTGAATTAATATTAGCGGACGGGTTAAAATTATATTTTTATAATCATAATTAATTTTAATACTATAAAAATATATCTAAACACAAAAATCAATATTTTCACTTATTAAAAAATATATTTATGAAAATAATTATATCTAAACTCAAAAACACAAATTATATTACAAAATTCGTTAAACAATAAAAAATATTCTCATGCAGATGCACGGGATTAAGTTGATACGCTACATCATTGCCACTACAAGTTGCTCGCCGTGATTAGTGGAAACAGAGACCGTGATTATATAGCTCGCTGTCATAAGTTGAACTTGCGATGATTTGTTTTTTGTTTGTTGCAATTCAGACTATTCAGTGATGATATTGTAACGATTTCACAAATTTTCCCAAATTTGCTGGACCGCTGCTATTTCACTTCTAATACTTGTAATGAAGATTATCAAATGTGCTAAACATCAGACAAAATTCTTATTCAGAATGTTAGTACCATAATTACCAGATTTGAAACGACATAAAGATGTTCACTTGTTCTAAGGAGGGGAAACTAGAATTCAAGAAAAGTAAAAAAAAACCCATCACACATAAGAGTTACAAATTGACAAGAAACCATCAAAAAATAGACAGCATGGTGATGGCTGTGGCAAGCAGTAGTGGCATGAAGAACACTTGTCCGTGAACAGCCCCACCGTAATAAGGCTCTATCATAATCGGAAATCTGCAGGTCCCTGTTGATGGATCCGTCTTAGTCTGATAGTAACTTGCATGCTGTATCTAGCTGGTCGTTTATCTAATAGTAACTTGCACCCTGTTTTAATAAAAATTACAAAAGACCAGATTTATCAGAATGTACTTGTTTGAAGCTCCAATTCACATGCCTAATGAGCCAGGAAAATCTGTAAGAAAACCCACCATTTGCTGCAGAAGATTTTGCACCTGCGGATAAGAAAACCAGAAGCAAGACAGTATCTTTTCAACAGAGATAGATACCTAAGAACAAGAACATGTTAACAAACAGCATTAATCAGCACAAAAACGGCTACAGCTATTTCCCTTAGCATCTGACTTGATCAAACTACAAAATGCAGCAATTGGTTCCAGTGAAGCTAAAGTTCAATGTAAAGCTTCCAAATTTAGAAAAAAGTCCCAACAGTTAATTAGGATGCTATGAGCTAGTGGTTCCACAAATACCAGATCAGACATCATGGTTAGTGAAAACGTCACGAGCCATGTCGAGATTACTCTTGTCAACTGAATTTTCATCTCCTTATGATCAAATGGATAATATGCATAACAGCAGCAGCCGAATCAAGGATGCAAGAACGACATAATAAACATGAAATCCCAGAGACAGCAGATTTCAAAAATACTCCACAAAGTTTCTACTTACCCAATTGAGCTAATAATACATCAGATCTTCAAAGAAACAATTTTGTAAACAAACAAAAATACCCAAATGCAATCGTGATCTAGTCAAAATAGGTAATGACAACTGTCGCCAAGTAGAGAAGATAGTTGCAAAAGTAAGTGATAAACAAAAGAAAATCAGTACCTGCAAAGCTTAACGATGCTCAAGAGTCCATCAGTGGAGAAACCAGAGCATTTGTCGAGCTTTAAAGCCTCGAGTTCATCTAACCTCGCCCTAGCCAAAACATCCAGATTCAAGTCGCCGACAACCATTCGCCAGAAGTGCACCGGTTTGAGCTGTCGTTCATCCAAGTCGCTGACAATCATTTAAAATTGGTAACGTCATGTATCAGCTCAAATCAACTACAAACCCAGATTTCAGAGAATCTTAATTTCAATTTGATTTTTTATACATCGCCAAACAAACAGGTAGATGTTTTTATGAATCATTTTATATTATTAGAGTAAAGTTTTATAAATGCAAAGAAAAAGAGATTCAAAGAATGATTTTTTATATTACTTGAGCGGCGAAAACAGTGGTGGTGGTCTTGCTGGAGTCACCACAGAAGCTGCTTGATTTGCCGTTGTTGAGACCGAATTGTAAGCGAGGAGGACACCAGATCTCTGGTTACAAGGGAGGACACAAGATCTCTGAGCTTCGAAAACAATGGTCAGAGAGGTGATGGAGGCCAGAAGAAGCGCCGTATTAGAGAGTTTCTTTTGGATAAAATTAGGGTTTATTAGAATTCATTGGTTTATATAGTAGGATAAAATTTCTGGTTAAAATAGCTATTTTTTTGTTCAATTTTGGTTTAATTCGATTTAAATTTTGGTTAGGTTAATTTATTTGGTTTAGCAGACTTCAATATAGAAGTCTACAAATATTAAAACCTAAATAATAGATTTTCTTCTTCTTAATTTTAAAACAAAAATTTCAATTTATCAATATGAAAAAATAATTTATGTACATTTGTGTTACAATTACCAAATTTATGAATGTAATTTTGTTACCAAAATAATTTTTTCTAAATTTTAAAATTAAATTTCCTGATTTAATTACTTAGTAGACTTTATTTCGATAAACGAAGTCTACTATTAGACTTCTTTCTCTCTTTAGTAGACTTCGTCAGGGTGTAAACGGTAATTAGGACATCCATTTTTTGTTTATTCATACAGGATTAAATGGTCTTTTCACTACCCTTTTAGGTTATTTCTGCCAAATGTTTTTTCAGGAGTCTACTTTTATATTCAAAGTCAAGTTTTAAATTATTTTTAGCAAAAACTCCATTTTTTTAACTATGTTTTGCTATTAAGTAAGCTTTATGGACAGTTAAAATTAAAACTTAGCTATAAAGTAAAATGAACGTTGAATTTAAAATTTAACCATAAAGCTAAAGAAACTTAATGAGAAAGCTCAAGAAGCTTGATAAGAAAGCTAAAGCAAAACTTGATGTGAAAGCTAAAGGAAAATTTGGTGAGAAATTAAGTTTGATCCTCTTTCCTCCTATAGCATCATTAGATATTCTTAAAGAAAACAACATATAAAGAAAAAGTGATAGGAAAAAGGAAAGAATGAGCCTCAGTGTTAGATCCTCTACACGTGTCTCCTTTTTTTTTTTCCATCTACCCAACTATTACAATCACATTTGGCCAATCAAGAACGCGGTTGGTGTACCACCTTCGACCGGCTCGGTATGATCGATTTGGGAAAAGATAATTCCTTTTGCTCGAGCTCCTTTTGCAAGACTATCCGCCCGGAGATTTTGAGTTCTCGGGATAAAGGATAAGGTGAACTCTGAGAAGCTCTCGCGTAGGATACGGAAGGATTCCAACTCTGTCATAAAAGACGGCCAATCCGCTGGTGATTCACACATGATCACAAGATCCGAACAGTCGGTCTGAAAATGCACCAAGTGTATCTGTCTTTTTCTCAGGCATGCCATAGCCCATAATAGGCACTCCATCTCGGCGTGAAGAGCCGAGAGGCTTCTACGGCATCCTTGTAGGCCAGAGACCTCATTCCCTCTGCCATCCTTACAACTCCAACCAAGTCCACTAATCTGTCCGTGACTGATCCAAGAGGCATCAATCTGACATATCGGAATCTGTGGTACCTCGGTTATCAAAATCGGGGCCAGAGGGAGGCCTGAAACCTCAGCATGAACATCATCGCTGTCTTCAGGTTGGTTCGCTAATCTCCAACTTTCTGCTTCCACCTTTGCATGGATCAAGGTGTCTTCCGGGGAAATGTCTTTCCCATTGAAGATTTTTTCATTCCTTGCTTTCCAAATAAATCATAGGATCCAAGGATATACATCCATTTTGGGATCTGTCATGCCTATCTCTTTTGTTTTCCAAAAGAAAAAGCTCATATTTTGATAAATAGAGGTACTTGGGAAGAAACCCGGAAGGGACGGAAAGTCCGATACCGCCCAGACTTGTAAGGCCGGGGGACATAAAAAAAGTAGATGATTTATGGATTCCTCAGGATCTCCACATCGGGGGCAGCGTTTGTCAGTTCCCATATGTCGATATGTAAGGTTCTGGCATGTAGCAACGCACCCTGATAAAGATTGCCACATAAAGTGTTTCATCTTTCCAGGTGTACGAACTTTCCAAACGTGACGTTTCAGGGCCGTGATGCTTGGTTCAATTACCGCTCCAGCTTCCTGTGCTAGCTTTGTCCTTCTAATCAGATCATATCCCGACTTAACTGAATAAAGTCCTGATTTGGAATGATTCCAAGCATATCCATCTAACGTACGGGTATGGCTAGATCTCAACCCGAGGATAAGGGAGACATCCTCAGGTTGGAAAAATTCTCTAAGTAGGGGGATATCCCATTGTTTTGTATCCTGACGGATAAAAGAGTAAACCAAAATTCTCGGGTCCCGGAATCCGATCTGCGGGGCGGCTCTTGGTGGCCGAGCTCTAAGGTCCGGGATCCACGATTCGCTCCAAACTCTCGTATTTAGTCCCGATCCAATTGTCTTCCTCAAACCCATCTTCAGGAACGGTTTTGCGGCCATTATACTTCGCCACCCATAGGATGGTGAGTAGACGTTTCGATCCTCTAGAGGATCGGATTGCTTGTAGTATCTGCCTCTTAAAACCCGAGCCAATAGGGATGAAGGGTACTGAATAAGTCGCCATAGTTGTTTAGCTAAAAGAGCTAAGTTAAAATCTTGTAGATCTCTATATCCAAGGCCTCCCATATCCTGGGGAATGCAGATTTTATCCCAGGCAATCCAGTGTATTCAGCCGCTATTCTGCTTTGAACTCCACCAAAAATTGGCTATGGCACTACGCAATTTGTCTGTCACTCCTTGAGGTAGTAAGAAGCATGACATGAGATATGTCGGAACAGCTTGTGCCACCGATTTTATTTGAATTTATTTTCCACCTTTGGAAAGAAGTCTTGCAGACCAGTTGTTAACTCGGTTGCTCAAACGGTCATGGACATAAGAGAAAACTTTTATTTTCGATCCACAAATTTGTTCTGGAAGACCAAGGTACATGCCCATGCCTCCCTCTGTGGATATTTCGATGGCAGACTTGATGCCTTGTTTGAAGTACGGGTCTACTCTATTCCCAAACATGATGGATGATTTTCCCAAGTTAAGTTGTTGTCCCGAGGCCGATCCATATGTATTAATAATCCTAAAAATCTCGGCTCCCTGCTGGATGTCTGCTTTACAAAAGAACAAACTATCATCAGCAAACAGAAGATGGGAAACCGGAGGACTCGCTTGAGCTATTTTCAGCCCAGATATACGCTCTTCCTTCTCTGCTCCATGGAGAAGTGAAATAAGTGCCTCAGTACACAGAATAAAGAGGAAAGGAGATAGAGGGTCTCCTTGCCGTAATCCTCTCGAAGGAAGGATTTTTCCTTTTGGTTCGCCATTTATAAGGGCTTGGTAAGAGACCGAGGAAATACAGAACATCAAAAGTCTGACCCATCTCTCGGAGAAGCCTAGCTTGAGCATAAGGGCTTCGAGGAAACTCCACTCTACCCGGTCATAAGCTTTACTCATGTCTGTCTTTATGGCCATAAAGTTTTCTCTACAAACAGGGTTGGTGCGTAAGGCATGAAAATTCTCTTGTGCCAGCAGAATGTTATCTGTAATAAGCCGTCTAGCCATGAAGGCTGATTGTGTTTCCGAAATCATGTTTGGTAATGTTCTCTTTAGTCTTTTGCACATAAGCTTAGAGATAATCTTATAGCTTACATTACATAGACTAATCGGGCGGAATTCCGTCATTGCTCTTGGTTTTTCTTTTTTTGGAATAAGACATATATTAGTCTGATTCAGTCTAGGGTCAAAGGATCCCGAGATGAAAAAATCTTTCACCAATTTAACTATGTCGTGGCGGAAATCTTGCCAGAATTTTTGATAGAATTTACTCGTCATCCCGTCAAGACCGGGGGCTTTGTCAGGGTTAATATCAAAAAGGGCTTCCTTAATTTCTGCTTCCGAGGGCTCCAAAAGCAGAAGCTGGTTCGAAGTATCACTAACTTTCTCGGTGATATACCGGAGTGTATTTCCTGGATCCGAAGGTTGTGATGAGGTAAATAAGTCTTGGAAATATTGGGTAGCCACACGTTCAATACCTTTCGCGTTCTCCACCCATTTCCCATTATTATCTTTTAAGGAAATGATTCGGTTCCGGCTTCTTCTTTGTTTAGTAAGGGCATGGAAGAATTTTGTGTTCTTATCACCATCCTTGTGCCATCTCTCGCGACTTTTTTGTTGCCAATAGATTTCTTCCTCTCGGAATGCTATACAGAGTTTCCTCCTGATCTCTTCTATTTCTTCAGTCGTTGTGTTTTCATCATCTTGTCCTGCATCAAGTTGATTCTTTAGGTCCTGGATCATTTTTTCCGAATTTGTTGGGAGAGATTTCTTCCAAAAGGAGATGCTCTTACGACAGTCAGCTACTTTTTGATGGAAACCTCGACGTGAGGTTCCATCCAAAGAGCCCCATCCAGAGATAACCGCTTCTCTGAACCCAGGTTTTCCCATCCATCGTTTATCAAACCTAAATGATTTTTTCTTCTGTTGATTATCCACTCGTATCATGGCTAGAACCGGACGATGGTCCGAACCCCATAATTTCAGGTACTCCACTGAAGAGTGGGAAAAGAGAGATTGCCATTCCTCATTCCCAACAGCTCTATCTAGACGGCACTTGACTTTACCAAGCGTCTTTTACCGACCCATGAGAATGAATTTCCTTTGAATGGGAACTCTAACATGCCACAGTTGTCTAACATAGTTCGAAAGGGTATGAAAGTATATTCAAGTCTCCTTCTTCCTCCCCGTTTTTCATGGTTTCTGGTGATATCATTAAAATCCCCTATCATAAACCAGGCATTTTTTCTTGAGATGCTCATCCGAGTGAGACGCTCCCAGACACGTTCTCGGTTTTTTACAACCGGATCACCATACACAAAGGTCATTAAAATTTTATGGCCGTCTAGAGTTGTTTCCACGTCGATCATATGCTCATCCGAATAAGTAATAAAAGCCGACGGTTCATCCATATAAAAAAGAGCTAGACCACCGCTATGACCTTTCGGTTCCACGGTACAAACATGGTCATAGCCAAAATACATTTGCATATCTTGCATAAAAAAACGGTTGTTCTTGGTTTCCGATAAAAATAAAAAGCAAGGAGAAAAACAAAAGTGCAATTCTTCTAGATGTTCCTTCGTCAGGTCGGCTCCCGCCCCCTGACAATTCCATCCAATAACGTTCATTTTGGTTGTTTTGCAGGCTTCTGGGCTCCACCTGTACCAGAAGAAGATGAATGTTTAGGCTTTTGGGCCTTGGAAGTTTTATCCCCTTTGGCCTTCTCACTTTGATCTTTATTTGGGCTTGGGCCCAAATCAGCCTTCTTCCCCTTTCCCTTCCCTTTTGGCGAGTTACGGCCCAGCATGTTCCTTTTCTTCAGAGAAATTCCCAGCACCGCCGGCGATTTCGGAACGGCTTTCTTTTTTCCATTACCCTGACCAGATTTTCCGGTGCCGGCGTCTAAATCCTGGTCCGAGTCGGCTTTTATCGGGCTTCTCCACCAAGATGCGGCTGGTTTCGCGGAATTCTCTTCAGCTATCCCTTCTTGCTCCAAAACGAGCCCCTCCTGCTCTTTGATTTCGAGTCCCTCATCCATTCCTTCACCCAGATCTTCTCCTAGCAAGTCGTCATCCTTCACGAGTTCATCTAATTCCCCCTCTTTATATAGATCAGTATCATCCATCCACTCATCCTCTTCTGCTATACCGTCAATAGTGTCGTTCATTTCGAAATCCTCGGCAGTCACCGGATTATCCACATCCATTTTCTCTGCTTCAGAGAAAAGATAATCTCCTGAGATTTCAAAGTCAGCAATTCCAGTTTCCATCAAGGGAGCACCTGTGGGGAGAATTGGGGGTCTTTCTTCACCAATTTGCTCAACATCATTCTCCTCTTCCTCAAGAGTCTGCTCATACCAACTCTTATGGTTCGGCGGTAGGAACGGTAAGATCTTACCCTGGTTAGATTCCTCTTGCGAGATGTGAGAGACAGCTTTATCAGGGCCAACAGGGTCAAATTGAAGGGATTTTTTTGCTGAACTTCCGGCTTCCGATGATTCACCTATCTCCATCTCTTTTCCTTTTCCAAGACCAGAAGACTTGCTTAAGAGAGATAGCCGAAAAGGACGAGATTTCTGGTGCTCGGGAGACAGGTTTTCTTGCTTAGCTCGGTTCGAGTTATGGAGGGAAGGGTCAGATAGAGTTCGTTGAGAATCTGAGGAATGTTTCGGCATTGGAGGAGACTTTGCTCGAGGTGGTTTACCAGAACGGTAATCTCTTGGAGGGTATTTCTCCTTTGCCTTATTTTTTTCCAATCTCCCTTTGCTCGCAGCAAACGAATCTTCGTAACGTCTCTTCCGATAAGAGAGGTCAGAGGTGTGAGTAGGCTCAGCGTGTCCAGGAGTGATATCATCTTCACGTCTTTCGTATCGTCTGGTTTCAGATCGATATCCTGGGTTTTGCTCAATCCTATTCCAGACACTATAGTTTCTTTTATCCTCAAGTCTTCTGTCCTCTGTTGATCGAGAGTCATTTCTTTCTCTGTGAGACTCATTCCTTTCTTCATTATGTTGCAGCTGAGTTCTTCGGGTGTCATCATGAATAGGAGGGAGAGGATTTCTTTCACGAAGAGGGACAGATATTTGTCCGGCTTGACGACGCATGAAGAGGATATCTCTTTCCCGAATTTGTTCCTCACGGGCAGCTTGAGCAGAGTTCCTCTCTGCTTCTCTCTCCAACATCTTTTCTCTCCTTTGATCCTCAGATAGGTAAGGGCAAGTTTTCTCATCGTGAGATATGTGTCTACAGGTCAAGCACCATCGTTCAAGTTTTTCATACTTTAGATCGACTTTCACCACCACCCCAGATTGAAGACGAGCTCGGGTAGTGAATTTTAAAGGAACATCTGCGTTAACAGAGACCTGAACTCTTGCAGCACGTTCATCGACAGCTTTGACATCACCGGCTTCCAATGGTTCTGAAGTTGTCTTCCAGCCAGAAGTGGGTTGGAATCCCAGAGACTCTAATCCAGAAGACTATGTTACTTGGAAATGAATCACCTACATGAGGTATCCATCTTTCCAGAGAGAAAGACCATTTATTGAAATGACAAGGTCTTTTGTTTAAAACCTTTTGCAGATCAGCCTCCGAGTCAAAGTCAAATTAGAATCTGGAGTTACCGAGGTCAATACCGTGCACACGACCCTCCACATCCCAGATGTTTGGTCGCGGCATAAAGGCGATGATGGCTTCAGTGCTGCGGATCTCATGGTTGAACATACGCCCCACCAGACTCCGGCTGAACCGAGCAATAAGCTGGGAGTTATCTACATGGGGTAGATCTATGATTTCATCATCTTCTTCAGGAAGAGGGAGGTTAGCGACCTTGTTTGAACGTTCCATTAGAGGATGGTTTCGGTTTAGAGTTGTAGAAAGGTTGTGAGCGAGGACTTTTCAAGAGCAATTGATACAGAACTTAGCACAGAGCTAGAACTTAACACAGAGCTAGAGATTTTCAGGCTTCAATCTTCAGTAGACCGTACTTCCCAAGAAGGGGAGAAATCTTCAGCTTTACTTCTAAGGGTCTTCAGGATTGTTCCATGGAGAAGAGAAGATGCGACGCCATCATCAAGGGAGATGTGCAAAGATTGAAAGTTGATAATCGGTATTTGAGAGGTAAAATTACTCTGTACTCAGGCTTCAGCAAGTCTTTTACTTTTGAGAGGAGTCTTAGCTTAAGCTAGAGAGAGCATACGCTTTTGTTTAAAGTGAGAACTAAGCGTTGTAGAAATCTCCAGATCTTAGCCATGCTAGATGATTTAACTTTGTTGCAGGAGAGTTGACATCGAAAGACATGAAAGCCTGACTCTTTGGCGTGTTTGGAGCAGTCAACGCGCGGCGGAAACTGGCGTGGACCAGTGGTTAGAGAGGGGAGTTCGTTATTTATTATTTCTGGCAAACAGAGGAAGGTGGGAAGGGGAGAAAGGTAAAACTCAGGCATTTTTGGAAAGTCTCGGGGAAAGTGTCTGGGAGAGTTTTTCCTTCCAATTTTACATCACGTCGTGACTCGTCTATCCATTGGGCAGTCACTATCCATATCCCGCTTTTTGTTTTATTTTATCCTCTACACGTGTCTTTGTATTCCATATCCAATAAATCTCAAGACTCTCATAATCTCAGTTCTCGTTTACAATTAAAATAAAACAAATAAAATCTTCTATTATTATTTGAGAAGTACATTTTTTAAAAAAAAGAACCTCTATATCATGTGTTATTAACAACTTTGCCATGATGATGTGTCAATCTCAGAGAGTTTCTCAATGATTTTTTGAAATTATACTCAACTTACTAGATTAATGACATCATGTGCAATTAACATTAATTTGGTTAAAGATTAGTTTTTATTAAATATATATTAAATACTCAAACATTTAATTTGTATGTCTCTCATTCTATTTCTTATCAACATATTTATAAAAATTTAATACATAATATTACTTATGTTAAACATTATTTTCTTATCTCATCTATTCTTTTTTTTTTCCACTACCCATCTAGTACAATCACATTTGGCCCGTCGTATTAGTGATCCGTGGACCACCATCGATGAGCTCGTTATGATCGATTTGGGAAAAGATAACGCCTCTTGCTCGAGCTCTTTTCGCAAGACCATCCGCCCGGACATTTAGATCCCTCGGAATATGAGATAAAGTGCACTCTGAGAAGCTCTCTTGAAGGAGGCGGAAGGTATCTAGCTCTGCATTAAAGGACGGCCAATCAGTTGGAACCTCAGTCATACGCACCAGATCCGAACAGTCGGATTGAAAGTGGACCGAAAGTATCCGTCTCTCTCTCAAGCAAGACATAGCCCAGAGGAGGCAATCCATCTCGGCATGGAGGGCTGAGAGGCTTCTACGGCATCCCTGAAGTCCAAACAGTTCAAATCCTCCGCCATCCACAAAGCTCCAACCGAGGCCGCTAATCTGTCCGTGATTGATCCACGAGGCGTCAATCCGGCATATTGGGGTTAGCGGTACCTCGGGAATCGCAATGGTGTCCGGTGGAAGGCCTACTTCCTCAACTTGAGCATCGTCGTTGTCCTCAGGTTGGTTCGCAACTCTCCAACTTTCTGCTTCCACTTTTGCATGTATCCATGTATCCTCCGGGGAAATTTCTTTTCCTTTGAAGAATCTTCTCGTTCCTTGCTTTCCAAATAAACCATAGGATCCAAGGATAAATATCCTTCATAGGATCCGTCATGCCTAGCTCTTTTGTTTTCCAAAAGAGGAAGCTCATATTTTGATAAATAGAAGTACTCGGGAAGACACCCGGAAGGGACGGAAAGTCCGATAACGCCCAGACTTGTAATGCCGGGGGACATAAGAACAGTAGGTGGTTTATGGTTTCCTCGGGATCCCCACAACGGGGGCAGCGTTTGTCGGAACCCAAATGTCGGTATGTGAGGTTCTGGCATGTCGCCACACACCCAGATAAAGATTGCCCCATAAAGTGTTTCATCTTCCCAGGTGAACGCACTCTCCAAACATATCGTTGTAAGGCCGTGATGCTTGGTTCCCTAAACGTTCCAGCTTCTCGTTCAATCTTCGTTCTTCGAATTAGATCATATCCCGACTTGACTGAGTACAGTCCCGATTTGGAATGATTCCAGGCATATCCATCCAAGGTCCGGGTCTGGCTAGGTCTCAGCCCAAAGATAAGGGGAATATCTTCAGGATGGAAAAATTCTCTAAGCAAGGGAACATCCCACTGTTTGGTGTCTCGGCGGATGAAAGAGTATACCAGGATTCCCAGCTCTTGGAATCCGATATGCGGGGCCGGTCTAGGCGGCCGAGCTCTAAGGTCAGGAATCCACGGTTCGCTCCACACTCTCGTATTTAGGCCCGATCCAATTGTCTTCCTTAGTCCCATCCTCAAAAACGGTTTTGCGGTCATTATACTCCTCCACCCATAGGATGGTGAGTAAACGTTCCGGTCTTCCAGAGGGTCGGACCGGTTAAAATATCTGCCTCTTAAGACCCGTGCCAAGAGTGATGAGGGATATTGGATAAGGCGCCATAGCTGTTTTGCTAGAAGGGCTAGGTTAAAATCTTGTAAGTCTCGGAATCTGAGGCCTCCCATATCCTGAGGGACACAGATCTTATCCCAAGCAATCCAGTGTATTCCGCTACTATTCTGTTTTGAGCTCCACCAGAAATTGGCAATGGCACTCCGCAATTTGTCCGTCACTCCTTGGGGCAATAGAAAACATGACATGACGTACGTCGGGACGGCTTGTGCAACGGATTTGATTTGAATTTCTTTTCCACCTTTGGAAAGAAGTCTTGCAGACCAATTATTGACCCGATTGCTCAGGCGGTCATGAACATAGGAGAAGACTTTCTTCTTTGATCCACAGATCTGCTCTGGGAGGCCGAGGTACATCCCCATGCCGCCCTCTGATGATATTCCTATAGCATTCTTGATGCCTTGCTTTAAAAGCGGATCCACTCTATTCCCGAACATAATGGAGGATTTTCCCAAATTAAGTTGTTGTCCCGAGGCCCCTCCATATGTATCAATAATCCTGAAAATCTCGGCTCCCTGCTGAATTTCCGCTCTACAGAAGAAGAGGCTATCATCAGCAAAGAGAAGATGTGAAACCGGTGGACTTTCTTGGGCTACTTTCAGCCCGGAAATGCAATTTTCCTCCTCTGCTCCTTTTAGTAGCGAGATGAGAGCCTCAGTACAAAGGATAAAGAGGAAAGGGGATAGGGGATCTCCTTGCCGTAATCCTATGGATGGGATGATCTTTCCTTTCGGTTCTCCATTTATAAGGATTTGATATGAGACCGAGGAGATACAGAACATTAGGAGTCTGACCCATCTCTCTGAAAATCCTAGCTTGATCATAAGGGCTTCAAGGAAACTCCATTCTACCCGGTCATAAGCTTTGCTCATGTCTGTCTTGATGGCCATGAAGTTTTCTCTACAAACGGAGTTGGTACTGAGAGCGTGAAAATTTTCTTGTGCCAGCAGAATGTTGTCTGTAATAAGACGTCTAGCCATGAAGGCCGATTGAGTTTCTGAAATTAAATTTGGCAAAGTCTTCTTTAGTCTCTTACATAAAAGCTTAGATATAATTTTATAGCTTACGTTGCACAGGCTAATCGGACGAAATTCCGTCATCGCTCTGGGCTTTTCTTTTTTAGGAATAAGACATATGTTAGTTTGATTAAGTCTAGGATCGAAGGATCCCGAAGCGAAGAAATCTCTGACCAATTTAACTATATCATGGCGAAAGTCAAGCCAGAATTTTTGGTAAAATTTGCTCGTCATCCCATCGGATCTGGGAGCTTTGTCTGGGTTGATATCGAATAGGGCTTCCTTAATCTCTGATTCTGAAAGATCCATAAGCAGGAGCTGATTAGAGGTATTTGTGACTTTCTCGGTAATATACCGGAGTGCATTTTCTGGATCTGTAGGCTGTGACGAAGTGAAAAGGTCTTGGAAGTATTTGGACGCCACCCGTTCAATACCTTTCGCATTCTCCACCAAATTTCCATTATTATCTTTTAAGGAGATAATGCGGTTCCGGCTTCTCCTTTGTTTGGTTAGAGCATGGAAAAATTTGGTATTCTTATCCCCCTCCTTGTGCCACCGCTCCCGACTCTTTTGTTGCCAATAGATTTCTTCCTCTCGAAGCACTGCACAGAGTTTTCTCCTGATCTCTTCTATTTCTTCTGTCGTGGTGTTCTCATCGTCTTGCGCTACATCTAGTTGATTCTTTAATTCCTCAATCATCTTCTCCGAATTAGTTGGAAGAGATTTCTTCCAAATGGAGATGCTTTTACGACAGTTTGCTACTTTTTGGTGGAAATCTCGACGTGAGATTCCATCAAAAGGGCCCCATCCAGAAATGACAGCATCTTTGAAGCCCGACTTTCCAACCCATCTTTTATCAAACCTAAACGATTTTTTCTTTCGTTGGTTATCCACTCGTATCATAGCTAGAACCGGACGGTGGTATGAACCCCATAATTTCAGATACTCCACAGAGGTGTGGGAAAATCTTGATTGACATTCTTCATTACCCAGAGCTCTATCAAGCCGACACTTAACTTTACCGGAACGCCTTTTTCCAACCCATGAGAATGAGTTTCCTTTATATGGAAACTCTAGCATGCCACAATTGTTCAACATGGTTCGAAATGGGATAAAAGAATACTCAGATCTTCTTCGCCCTCCCCGTTTTTCGTGGTTACCCGTAATGTCATTAAAATCTCCTATCATAAACCATGCAGCTTCTCTAGTAAGGCTCATCCGAGTGAGGCGTTCCCATACAATCTCTCGGTTTTTTACAACCGGATCTCCGTAGACGAACGTCAAAAAGATTTTGTGTCCGTCTAGAGTGGTTTTTACATCTATCAAATGCTTATCCGAATATAGAATAGAAACCGAAGGTTCATCCATATAAAAAAGTGCTAATCCTCCACTTTGGCCTCTTGGCTCAACCGTAAAAACATGGTTATATCCAAAGTAAACTTGCATGTTTTGCAGAAAGTAACGATTATTTTTTGTCTCTGACAAAAATAGAAACTTCGGTTGGAAACATTTGTGAAGCTCTTCTAAATGATCTTTCGTCAGATCAGAACCGGCTCCCTGACAATTCCATCCAATCACATTCATATTGCAAATTTTGTTGGTTCCCGAATGATAGATCTTTGAACCTCTAAATCGACAATAAATTTAGCACTAGGCTAGAAATCTTCTGAAAAAACTTATGTTATATGAAGACTTGAGTTGGCAAGAGAAACTGCAACTAAGGCAGAGTTGTGTTGATCTTCAAACTCAAATTTTTAGAAAAACTTAGCACAAGGCTAGAAAATTCAAAGTCGGACAAAAAGCACAAGGCTCGAGCTGCTTCCCCTTCCTTTTTTTCTTTGGTAAAAAATGATTTTTTGCAAGGCTTCTTTTCTTCGGAGAGTTTCCGATAACCGCCGGTGAATGTGTGATTTGATTCTTTTTACCCACATAGTTTTTTTTCCGGTTTTTCCAGTCACATCCATAGCCTCTGGATCGATAACAATCTCCATCAAGCTTTCTTTCAATTTCAGATCCGAATTTCACCAGGTGTTCTTCCATTGGCGATGCAATTTCTGCTTCAAATCGGAGATGCTCTTCGCAATCCAAATCTTCACCAAGCATAACATCGTCTTCAAGAAAATCTTCCAGTTCGCCTTCCTTATAGAGATACAAAGCTAAAGGGTTTGGATGAGAATCTTTTTGAGATGATACGTGAGAGATAGCTTAGCACAAGGCTAGAAAATAAAGAGGTCTTCAGTCTTCTGTGGACTGTATTCTCGAGAAAGGGAGAGGTCTTCAAGCTTTGCTTCTAAGAGTCTTCAGATTTGCTCCTTTGAGAGAAGAATTTGCAGCATCTTCGAAGACGTTGAACGGAGAGGTTGATGGGGACGATAGATAGAGATGTTTGGAGCAGAGAGAATTCGGCTTTAAGGCCTTTTGATCTTGAGAGGAGGAGCTTAGCATAGAGCTAGAGGGTAAAGGTTGGTATGTGAGGGTAGCTTTGAAACAGAAATGATGCCAGTCCAGTATATAAAGGAAGACAAGCTCTCCGGCGAGATAACAGGGGAAGAGCCATGGAGATTGCCGGCCAGAAATCTCCCAATTTCTCTAGCTCAATATCTTGAGGAGGTTGAAGGAGAGTCGCCCAACTTCACAGGTGGGAGATTTCTTCAGTCTTGATTTGAGAATATCTGGTGAAACAGCTAAGAATGTTGAAAACAAGACCCCGCTTCAAATTCATGATGATATCTCTTGAATACAGGTCATAGCACTAAGCTAGAAGGTGGGAAAAAAAAGGCCGACGATGAAGAAGGAGGTAGACAACGTCCAAGTTGGCGAAAATTTTCTTTGATATCCATCATTACAGGGTGAAGAAGGGATTCCGGTGATAGAAGAGAGAAGGGCAGCGGTGGTTTCCGTTCAGATTTGGGAGGTAGGAGATAAGGTTGGCTATTTCAGGAAAAGGAAAATGGTTGAGTTTGAAAAAAAGTAAATCTCAGACATAATTGGAAAGCTTCGATATTGGTGTCTGAGAAAAAAAAATATATCTTATTTATTAATTAGAGTAAAATGATATTTTAGTTTTACTCTGAATTTGTTAATTTTTCTTTCTTATCTCATCTTTTCTTAATCTTAATTTTGTTAAAAAATAATCATATTATCTATTTAATAATAATAAAATCTAAATTTTTTTATTCATATTATAATTCACATTTGTTTTTATATCAAAACAAAGTATTTTAGATTGATGTTAGATCGGTTAGATAGAACATATTAATCTAATTTAGTATATTTAATTTGTAATTTTATTCATATAAAAAATACTACTAAAATTAATTATAAAATCAATAATTATCTAGCATTTATGCAATTGTATTATAAAATAAATACAACTTTGATCATTATTTATAATTACATAATCATCATATATATTTGCATTTATAAATATCAGCTAACATTTTTATAGCTGTATATCTATATATTATATTTGCATATTCAAATAAAAAAATTATGGTTAATATTTCCCCGCACATGGTGTGGGTAATCAACTAGTATCTCTGAAAAAAAGAAAAAAAATATTGGATACTAATTATCCACACAAATATAATAATAGTTACTTAGGTAATAAGAAGAGATAGGTAACAAAGATAATTACCGACATTCCCTTTGTATAAATATGTGTTGTGTTTGTGAAGTTTAATAGAAGCAGTAATAATAAGAAGAAATCATTTCTCCAGTATCTCTCTCACCCTCTCGTCTCTATCTATCTTCTCACATACAAAACAATTTTTACAATGTTATTAGCACGAGCGCCTCATTCATTTTTATATTAAAGAGTTATCATGTCAAATTTGACGAAGTTTGAAATCCTTGCTCTTGATGTGTCAGGAAAAAATTACAGTAGGTGCAAAAATGCATCTAAGAGGAAATAGGCTTCGCGATACCATCGATAAATCGATATCAGATGAGAAAAAGGTGAAAGCCATGATATTTTTACTCCAACACATCAATAATGATTTAAAAGAGAAATTCATCCCGAAAGAAGATCCTGCAGATCTTTGGAAATAACTCAAAGATTGGTTTGATCACCAGAAATATGTGATCTTACCGATAGCCAAACATGAGTGGTTAAACCTTCGTTTTTAGGATTACATAAGTGTATAAGTGTTGGTGAATATAATTTTACGATGTTCGGAATTGCTTCCAGGATGATGTTATGTGGACAAGAAGTAAGTGATTACAACATGATCGAAAAAAATCTCCAAACACTTCATCGAGGAAATGTAATCCTGCAACAACAATACCGGGTGAAAGGTTACACCAATTACTCGGAGTTGATGCAAGTCCTCCTTGTGGCTGAACAAAATAATCAGCTTGTGATGTTAAACCATCAAACTCGTCCAATTGGATCATCATCTTTCCCATAAGCGAATATTGTGTCATCCAGTCAAAATAATAAGACTGAACGCAGACGCAGATGCGGTTGAGACCGTAACCATGGTCGCGGATGAAGTCGTTGATGAAGAAGAGAAAATGATGTTGTTCGGGAAGCAGAAAAACAAATTGCTTTTTACAGATGCAACATGAAAAATTATTGGGCACGTACCTGTCGTACGCCAAGACATTTAGCCGATTTGTACCGAGCATCACAAAATGCCAAAGAAAAGGATAAAGGAAAATATTTGAAACCAATTTCATCTCTGATGAAGCTGGACCTTCTTTTGATAAAATAAGTGATTGTACTCATCTTGATATCGCTGATTTCCTTGTTGATCATGAAGAATCAACTGAAACAAAGTGATTAACATCGATGTAATATAAAGTCTTCTTGAAGAAGACAAGAAAAACGAATGTAATTTCAAATAAGAATTGAATATATTTCTGTTAACATGAATTTTTTTCTTAATGTAAAATAAGTTTATTAATGCATCTTTTCATGAATATTTTGATTCTAAACATGTCATCATTTGAGATTCAGGATGGAGATATATGTCCAGCAGACAGTGATATAACACATACTACACTTAAAGATATAAAGTATTTCTCATGTCTCAGAATAAAGGACTCCACCGGAAGCGTGAGTACCATATCTGGTAATGCATTATATTCCCATAAATCATGCATAAACTTGCTAAGTTTTAAAGATATCTGAGGAAATGAGCAAGTACGAATAAGAATAACATTGAATATCTTTGCATTACATCTGAGAAGAAACATGTTCTTGCAATAACATTGGCGTTCACAAAGTCTAACTTATCTTTTTTTGTTCTTGCAATGATTTATTTTTTAAACCAAAAAAAAAAAAGAAAACCTTACTTTTCTTTTTAATTTCTATCCATTATTTTAAAGTCAAATTCTCTACTAAATACGTTAACAATAATATATTTTCTATAATATTTAGATGTATATATGTTTGAAAAATTGTTGATTGCATGTGACTCCTTTGTCGTTATCTTTATTGTTGTTCTATATAAAATTTTATAATTTGTTATTTCTTCTAAAATATTTAAAGTTATAATTTGTTCAATCAAGGCTTAAGACTTTTAAAACCCGTAAAATTATATTAAAAATCCACAAACTTTGCTTAAATTTGTCTTTATGTTCTTACTATGGTTTATTTTCTAAAAGCTGACAAAATAAAACTTTACTGTTGTTTTTTAAATCACTACCCATTATTTTTTTCAAATTATTTACAATATCTTTTTGATGTACATTATTAATCTAAAGTTAAAATCCCTGACAATCACCTCTCTCTAGGAATTTCCAGGTGAGAATAATTATGAGAATAACATATCAACAAAAAAAAAATCAAGCTCAAACTATCCTATAGACTTTTATCCATACTGTAATCATACATCAGAACCATCAAAATCTCAACTCAACTATTGACAATCCGTCTTTTTTTTATACTCGGGTTTAAGCTTAATCTTATCGGTTTTTTATTTTGTTATCTCATATCTAAATTGTTCAGTTTTCGCTATTTTTACTATATTTCTGGTCTCATTTAAACTAACTTAAAAAACTTTTGTTTTATATTATTTTAACTATGCAAACTTTTTAACTTTTACTTTTCTTTAAAATCTTTAAAGTTCTAATTTATCCAATCAAAATTTAACATTTGGAAAACTCATAAAATTCTACTAAAAAATCACAAAGTAACTTAGCTTTTTTTGTTCCTACGATGGTTTAGTTTTCAAAACCAACAAAATAAAACCTTACTTTTTTTTAATTGCTACAAATTATTTGAAAGTTAAATTCTCTACAACATTTTCTTAATCATGGTGCTACAATATTTTTTTGAACCACCTTAACAACCCAAAGTTAAAGTCCCTAACAATCAGTTCTCAAAGAACTTTAGAACACCTAAAATTCTTCTAAAAAATATATGTTCTTCTAAAAGTTACAGAATTTAACTTAGCCTTTCTGTTAATGCGATAGTTTTGGTTTTAAAAAAAAAAAACTTATTTTTTCTTTTGAATTGCTACCCCTCATTTTAAAGTCAACTTTCTTACAATAGTTTTTAGAGGTAAGTTAAAAATATACTTTTATTGTACATTTTAATGTATATATGTTTAAAATATTGTTCATTGCTTGTGCCTTCTTTTTCTCTATCTTTAGAGTTGTTCCATATGATGTATAAAATATTACGAGTGCCATTTTAAAAAAGGCTAATTAAAGAACATAAAAAATGTTAATAAACAGTAGGAGTGTGTAAAAAATCGGAAAGGTCATTTACAAACATGTTGATCTTTTAGACCTTTTTTTACAAAATGTTAGATTGTATAGTTCCTGCAAAACAAACATAATAAAAATAATTGGATCCTAAACATTACGTATTAGGATTTTTTTTGAAAACACTGATCTTAACTACCCATTTTATAATGGGTTTTTAGTGAAAAATCCCCTCAATTAAGTTTGAATCGGATTAAAACCCCTCAACTATTTTTGTAATGTAAAAACCTCTTAACTAAGTTTTCGTAATGATTTAGCCCCTTCGTGAACAGTACCGTCAAATCTTAACGGATTACAGTTAAATGAAAACATGATATTTTGTATTTTATTAAAAAACGAAATGACTTCAATAAAAGAAAACCCCAAATCGATTTGAAACTAAAAATCCTCAATTTAAAAATTAGGGTTCCTCATTCAATTTGAAAAACTCTTAAATTCTTCTTCTAAATAAATTTGTTGGAGGAAGAAGAACAAGGTTTTAAACATCAAATTAAAACAGCTGCCTCATCTTCTTCCAAGCTTCAGATTTGTGATTCTTTCTCCTTTTTCTCCCAATTTGCGAAAATATTTCTCTCAATTCAAGGGTTTTTCTCTCAAATTCGTTTTAATCAACACAACAAATCATTTCCAATCTCACCCAATTGACTTACAAACCATAAAAACTACTTAGAATCACACTTTCAAAAATTAGGATTCATCAATTTAGGTTTAAGAATTTAGGAATTTTAGAGATTATATTTAATTTTGGGATTCTTATATCTGGCTTTCAAAAAACTTGTTGTTTATAGTAAAAATCGTGTAGTTTTTGCTAAAAAAAGAACGATTTGTTAAGATTTGACGGTGCTTTTCACGGAGGGGCTAAATCATTACAAAAACTTAGTTGATGGGTTTTTACGTTACAAAAATAGTTGAGGGGTTTTTATCCGATTCAAACTTAGTTGAGGGGTTTTTTCACTAAAAGCCCTTTTATAATGAGAAAACATATACCAACCCTGATTAATAACATTTTTAAAAAAATTTTGAGATTTTGTAAATATTGCAATAATAAATCTTGAAAATTTGATTTTTAAAAAATCATGGATTAATGGAACTTGCCTAAAATGTTGATTAGTCTCTCTCTGATATATTACTTTCCAAATTTAAAACTATTATTAACAATCCGAACTAAAATCTGATGAACCATGATTTTTTTTTTCCGTAATTGCTTTAACAATTGCCTCAAATAAAACAGTTATTATATATAAAAAAAAATCCAATTTTGATCTCAATGATTGCTATGGGAACAAAAAGTTTTTGATAGTCGACCCTTTATGATCCAAGACATTCTTGAATCCGATGATCATCTTCTTCATCTTCCAATTCGCATCAATGAAATGCGCGGTTACCACCATATAACTTGCTCCAGTATATGGTGCAACCCATATGTCCGTAGTGAGTGATAACCTCTGCTTGCTCTCACTTATAATCCTCTTCATTGCTTGCTTACGACTAACAAACATCTGCACAATGTCTCTGGTTGCATTTCTCCGAGACTGAGGAGTGTATAGCATCACCTTTGAACAAAAGTGCTTCCACGCTAAGCTCTCTATGAAAGCTAAAGGTAGTTCTGCTAAAACAATCATCTCATTTGTAGCTTCCCTAATTATCGCTTCAGATACCCTAGCAACACCTAGATTCCCATCATTATCAGCTAGCACAGATTGATTACCTTCTTTGTTCGCAGCTCTCCATGCCATGAATGCTTTCCATCCTAATATATGCTTCCGCAGATTTGATGTGCCCGACTTTGTACTACAGCTGAATTCTCTGCAGCAGTAATGACATTTGCATTTGTCATAGTCGTCTTCGTTCCTGGTAAAGTGCTTCCATACTTTAGACCTTGTTCTCTTCCTCGATCCAGAACCACTGACTCTCACTCATGACTTGTCTTTCTTCTTCGATTTTTTTTGCAGGACTCGGTGTGACATCGTCTTCATCTTCTGTTTCAAAGTCATCGTCTTCATCCATCGGAGTCTGATTAACATCGGGTTCTTGTTCATCGCAAGATGCCATCTGCAACATCAATCAAATACAACGATTTACGATGACAAATTTCAAAACATATAAATCCAAAATAAAAATAGAAACTTCAAACCTCTGATTGATTCCGAGAAAATGCAGACAACGGCGGTGCCGGTGGAGGTGAGGGGATACCGTTGCGATTTAGGGTTTCTAGATTTATAATGGGGGATTTCTCTTTTGTAAAAGTGAAAAGAGGAAGAGAAGAAGGATCGGGAAATCGGTGTGTGTTGAGGAGTCGAATCGACAAAATGAAAAAAAACAGTCGGCTAAACCTAAAAACATAACTAAACACACACTTCGGATCTCTCGGGTAACCGATTTTGTTTCGGATATTAACCGAAACCGAACCGAGATCCACGGGTCCACTTGAGGCATATCCATCGAATATTTTACATATATCCGAACCCGTAACCGAACCGGTTTTTTCGGGTCGGTTTCGATTCGGGTATTCGGTTCCGGATAAAAGGCCCAGGCCTAACAAAAATCCTTGTGACCTCTCAACATAAACCAAAAATACAGTTTCTTGATTTCATCCCTAGGACGCAAATATTCAAATCCCTTGAAGAAAATGGTGCGATAATTGTTTCCCAACACTTCTTCACAATCTCAACAGCATTTCGCCTTTTTCTCTTGGGTTTCTTTCTCGTATACACAAATTAAAGCATGATTTCTTTAGAATTAAAGAGCTCTAAAGTGTAATGTATCAAAATTTCTCAATCTACAAAATAAATATAACAAATAAACAGAGTCCTAGTAAACACTAATACATATGTTAATAAAAATAAATAAAAATATGAAACATATCCTCATGTAGATCGGATTTGGTGAGTAGAATTTCCTGAAATTTTTCTTTTATAGCTTCAGTAAATTCTCATATAGATTTGAAAATGTAATTTTGCTTTCAATTTCTCTTTACTTTAACAAAAAAAGATTTCAAAATGTATGTATCAAAACTCTTAATAAACAAAAAAATATAACATCTACAAACCCCTTTTCAACAAAAATAAATAATAATATAACATCTACGAACAAACAACAAAGTCCTAGTAGACATTATCAATATATTAATAGTTATATAAATGATACGATGTTGTAAACAAACCTGGTAAAGATGTTTTCAAGTCCATCATGTCTTTAATCACAGGATTTATGACATTTGGTAACTTGGTTCTATCGTGAGATAAGATATTGCCTGAGAAGAAGAAGAAAAAAATCAAGGTATTTTCTTCAAGGTAAGTATAAGAGATTTTAGAAAAAAATGAGTCTTGATATTAATATATTATACATATGTACCCAAGGGATGATGGATTGCCACTCACCAGGTCCTAGTTTCTCGACAGTTTTCATTCCCGAGTAAAAGCTCTAATAACAATACTCCAAACACACACATGTCGCTCTTTTCTGTCAATTGGCATATTCATTTATAAAGCATAATAAAGATTAAAATGCTTATCATAAGAACAACATAAGGTTGAAAAAAAAAAGATGACAAAAAGCTAAGAACAACCTAAGTTATATTATTTAACTTAAGAGATTAATATTTCAGGGTTTACCGTCAAGAAGATACTTTGGTGCAACGTAGCCAACCGTTCCGGAAAGTTTAAGGTTCTTATTCTTTGGTCCGTTAACAGCAAGACCAAAATCTGAAATCTACATTTGATACAAAGCTAGAGCTTGATATAGGAAAAAAAAATAAAAGGAAATGATATTGAAACATCATCATTCTGACATTCTTCAACTTCCCTTTTGTTACAATAGCGTTGAAATTACAATCCGATAATATGTTGATGATTTCACGTCCATGTGAATGATCGTTGGATGGAAATGTTCATGCAAATAATCTAGTCCCCATGGAGCTAGAGAGCGATTAAAGGTACAAAGGAGACGGCGGTTCAGTTCGTCGAAGAAAAGTATCGGTGGAAATGAAGACGACAAAATCAACTCTGGATTTACGGAGGTGAGAAGCAATGAAAGCTCATCTGCATATAAACCAAAATCAAAATCAGAGTGACACCAAGAAATATACGTACATATAAAAGCTTGACAGAAAAATTAAATGTTTCATTTACTGGAAGACATGATTTATATAGTAAAAAGAAGGTGACAATTTAAGAAATCTGAACAAAGATATTATTGTTATATATTATAACCAATAACCATACATATAAGGTGAGATATGTGTGTTATATATATATATGTATATGTATATATATATATTATATAAGAGACTAGAGAGAGAGACGAGAAGGTAAGTGGAAAGACAGCGAGGAGAGGAGAAAATGATTTTGCTTCTTATTATCTCCTCTCTTTCATGTTACATCCATTTACAAGGTGCAATCGTATATATAGAAGAAAGAAATATATAAAATAATGGAAGAGTAAGTCGGTAAAAGAAAGGAGGCGGTAGTGGATAATTATATTTTAACACTCCTCCTTAATTATCTATCACATAATTTTTTCTTAAAAAAATTGATATAATTTTCTTGTTCTTTGATACTTCAATAAAAACTTTATTGTGGAAAAACTTCAATAGGATAAAAACTATAGCAAGGAAAAAAAATGCATCAACGCGCTTCATTATACTTCTTCTGGAAGTATTCCTCTTTAGATGTTTATTTTTTTGCATCTTTTTAGCTACCTCGTTAAAAATCTCGTCATGGAAAAACCCATTAGGATAAGAATCATAAAAAAAGAAAAGAGTGCAACCACGCATATCATTACAATTTTCCCCCTAGAAGCATCATCTTCAGGAGATGCATTCCAATTATATACACTCTTTTGGAGATCTTTATAATTAGAGCCTTCAACTCGTATAATCGTCATTCTCGGATCCTTGGACTTCTGGTCAGTTGTTCGATTTGGTTATGCTCTTTTCATAAATTTTTTTATCATAACTTCCCAAGATCTTTCATTTCAAACTCTTATTTTTGATCGTTTTAACTTGATCAAATAAAATTTTCAGATTCTTCAGGCATCCTTGATCCTTCTAGAATTTTTATTATTATACTATTGAATGTGATTACATCCATGACCGAAGAACATTAATTTCCGGTCTTTGAGAAAAACTTTGTGCCACCAACTGAATTTTACATCTTGTGACTTTGTTTTCTCATTGTTTTCGAATAAATACCCATTTGCTCTCGAAGGACACTACATCTTCAGGTGTAATGATTATGAGCCCACAATATTTTTTTTTTTAATTATTCTAGAATCCTTTCATTATATTCTCTAATTTTCTTTTTTTTTTCAAGAGAATTTTAGAGTCCATCAGTCTCCCCTTTTTTAACTGAACGCCAAGTTCATTTACTCTGCTCCAATGAATGTTTTTCTTCAGGAACATTAATTTTTTTTTTTTTTGTGTGGAACACTTCCAAGTTTTATAAACTTCAAGTTCAAAATATTTTGTAGGGAGGATTGAATAGCACTTTCTTTAGAAATGCTTAAATCTGAGCTTTTCTATATGTTAGATCCTGCTGGGATCTTTCGAGGTGAAATGTTCAATTAGGATACTTGCAAAACAAAATGAACATAATTTTCCTAAAAGGCATCATATCTTATGACTACATCAAGGATCACTTTTTTTGATCCATCTATTGGTTAACCTTAACTAAAATTATTAAAACCTATGTAACATATACTCATCAGGTAGAGTTCCCGGGAACATAACTATGATATCATTAACCCTTCAGGGATTATTTCCTTCGCAATTCAAGTCGCTCATTTTCTGCCAGACTTGAAATTAATGTTTGGACTGCTGGTCCAAAACAATTCTCGTTTTTCATATGAGCTTAACATAAACTTGATTGCTTTTTCACTTTTTGGCCAATATTTTCTCTTTCTACACTCATCCATAGAGGTGGATTTATGATCATCATTCGTATCGCGCACTATCTCGTTATTGTCGACAATTATTTTGTCTTTGATTCCATCTTTTCCCGTAATGACATGGTTTATCGAGATCTCTTTATCATTATCAATAATATCATTTAGGTACCTGATTTTATTATTAACCATATCAACGGTCTCTTTGGAGTCTCATCCTCTTTTCAACATACTGTATTTATGCTCTTTTTCTTTTGAGGATTTTATATTTGGAACCAAAGTAATCTATCACGTTTCTTACGTGCCATATATTTACTATTGACAAATAGTCCTTCAGGGACATATACTTGGAGCATTTTGAGCTAGAACTGAGATTTTCTTTCATTGTATGTCTGGCATTTACAGATGAATATATTCTTTTGAACTTCAGGTTCTAAATCATTTATACGAGGATCCATAATAATAATTCATTTCAAGAAATCTCATTAGCTGTTCCATACCAAAATAAGGAGAAATATCACCATTGTTGATCTTGCAATCTTCTGGATTGCGTTATAAATTATCCATAAAATCCATTTAAAGTGTGAACATAATCTCCAGGATGTTCCACTACTTTTGATATGGAATTCTTTAATTCTCCCCCTCGAGATGATGATACTTCAAGTTCATCCGTCTCGAAATGAATCCAACTTTAGGACCAAAACATATCCAGATAACCCATCTTTGAGTCTTGTATTATGTATCAAATCCTTTAGTTGACTCTGAATATCCCCGTGATGATGGTTTTTCTTGTCCAATCATCTTGAACTCATTTTCACAATTACTCGGGTATAATTTGGAGACTGCTTAAAGAAATCCAATCATCATATCATATATTCGTTCAACCAAAAATGGTGATTTATTTCTCATGATGGTCTTTTTTTTTTCAACAAGACATGCTATGTGTGAAAAACTTCGGTTTTTCTACATAAATTTTCAATAACATTATTACACTGAGATGGCTTAAACCAGTTTTGTTATATACTAGTAAACTTCAGGTTTACTATTGTAAATTGTTTTGCCATCTTTATGCATGTATCCATCAAATTTTTTTCTAGAATGTTTCGTTCTACTAGAACGTTTCATTTTGTTTTTCTAAAAAATCTAGCTCTTCTGAAGCATATTGCGTAGTGGGAGCATTTCGCTCTTCAAGAACGTTTGTCTTAACTAAAATATCTAGCTCTTCAGGAGCTTCTAACTCTTTCAGAGTTTTTAATTCATGAAACTTTCACAGCTCCTAATTCTTTCGGAGCTTTTAACTTTTGAAATTTCCGGAGCTTTTTCACTCTTCTGGATTTTTTTAACTCATGAAGTTTCCAAGAATTTTTAACTGCAGGAACTTTTTATTCAGAGCTTTTTAACTCTTCTGGAGTTTTCAGTTTTCCGGAGCTTCTTAACTCTTCTGGACTTTTTTAACTCGCGAAGCTTCCAGAACTTTTAGCTCTTCAAGAACTTTTTGGTTCTGAAGCTTTTTAGCTTTTTTGGAAGTTCGGACTTTTAAAGACATATTTCAATGTCTATAACCATATTGTAATCGACAAAATAAATTAAATAGTTAAATATAAATAAATAACAAAATATAAATAAATAACGAAACAGATGAAATTTAAAAAATAGTTAGCATATATGTTAATCATCTTCTGGACGAAAGTTATTAAGCAGTTCTTCAGGAACACTTGCATATATATATATTTTCTGGATATATTTTTTATAAGCATAACCTATCATAAACAATCGGTTTCAATTAAACATAAACATAAATGAATTAAATATAAATTAAATCTCATCTATTTGGTATAAAAACAGATCTCACCTTTTTGGTATTAAATCGGATAGCGAAACAATCGTGCTGATATATATTATAACCAATAACCATATATAAGGTGAGATATGTGGGTTATATATATATATATATATTATATAAGAGATTTGAGAGAGAGACGAGAAGGTAAGTGGAAAGAGAGCAAGGGGAGGAGAAAATGATTTTGATTCTTATTATCTCCTCTCTTTCATCTTACATCCATTTACAAGGTGCAATCATATATATAGAAGAAAGAAATATATAAAAAAATGGAAGAGTAAGTCGGTAAAAGCAAGGAGGCGGTGGAGAATAATTATCTTCTAACAATTATGTTATAGGCCGTGTAGAGCGAAGCTTTTAGATGAAAGTAACTATAGATTGTTACGTTTCTTAAATGAAAGATTATATATAATTTTTTACAAATTGCAAAATAAATATATTCTTATAAATTTTTATATCCTTTTTAATGATGATACATTTTCTGTTACCGAAAATATTCATTATGTTTAATCGTACCACGTAAATGAAATATACTATGTACTGATTTTTTGGATTTATTATTCATGACTTAAGGAGGATAGAGAATGATATAATTTAGATCCAGAATTTCAGAGAAGAAACATAATTTCTGTACAAAATTTTAGAGAAGAGATAAAACAAAAATAACTCTGAATTAAATAAAATCAGCAACTTTGATGAGTTCTTTTTTGAAAATTAAAATCAAACCAGAAAAAATTTATATTGCAGAACCCAGTAAAAATAAGAAGAAACAGAGAATACCCAAATGCATTATAGCATCGGTGAAATTCGCGCGAGAAAGTTAAAAGAAAAAGAAATCCTTGGAGCTTGGAGCAGTAACTTTCAAAATTGGAGATTATCTTTTAGGGTTTTACAGTGACATTAAAAAAGAAGAAGAGAAGCTTTTTTTTTTTACAGGGAACAAAAGAGTGAAAAAAAAGAAAAGACAAATATAAGAGATGAGATCAGTGGATCGTGAGAGATAGAGAGAGTTAGAAGGTATAAGAGTGTAAAAAAATTACAAAATTAAGAAGAAGAAGAAGAAGAAGAAGAAGAAGAAGAAGAAGAAGAAGAAGAAGAAGAAGAAGAAGAAGAAGAAGAAGAAGAAGAAGAAGAATAAGATGACGAAGATGAAGATTTCCCCACCATGACGAAGAAGATCAAGAAGAAAAAAAGAAGAAACTAACGTTATTGAAAGAAAGGAAAGGAAACTAGAAAGAACAGGAGTTGGACGCTGATGAAGATGATGACGCGTGTGATCATGGAAGATGATGATTCTGAGTCACTTACCTTGGTTTATTTCTTACTCTTTGTTTTGATCCCCGGTACTTTTCGCATCTTTTGTTTCCAATTCAGTTTTCGTTCAGAGATTTTAGGGAATTAAGCTGTGTTCTCTGCCTGAGTTTGAGTTTCAGTTTCTTTGAGGTTTACTTCAATGCGTTTAGGGTTTTAAATTATGCTGTGTCGGATCC